>NC_066536.1:14171662-14271662 GCF_024679095.1 Eriocheir sinensis
CGAAGAATGAGAGCCAGGGATAAACGAAGAATGAGAGCCAGGATAAACGAAGAATAAGAGCCAGGGATAAACGAAGAATGAGCCAGGGATAAACGAAGAATAGGATAAACGAAGAATGAGAGCCAGGGATAAACGAAGAATGAGAGCCAGGGATAAACGAAGAATAAGAGCCAGGGATAAACGAAGAATGAGAGCCAGGGATAAACGAAGAATGAGAGCCAGGGATAAACGAAGAATAAGAGCCAGGGATAAACGAAGAATTAGAGCCAGGGATAAACGAAGAATGAGAGCCAGGGATAAACGAAGAATAAGAGCCAGGGATAAACGAAGAATGAGAGCCAGGGATAAACGAAGAATGAGAGCCAGGGATAAACGAAGAATGAGAGCCAGGGATAAACGAAGAATGAGAGCCAGGGATAAACGAAGAATAAGAGCCAGGGATAAACGAAGAATGAGAGCCAGGGATAAACGAAGAATAAGAGCCAGGGATAAACGAAGAATGAGAGCCAGGGATAAACGAAGAATGAGAGCCAGGGATAAACGAAGAATAAGAGCCAGGGATAAACGAAGAATAATAGCCAGGGATAAACGAAGAATGAGAGCCAGGGATAAACGAAGAATGAGCCAAAGATAAACGAGGAATAATAGCCAGGGATAAACGAAGAATGAGAGCCAGGGATAAACGAAGAATGAGAGCAAATACTAAGAAAGGATAAAGAAGAATAAGGTTCCAGGGATAAACGAAGAATGAGCCAAAGATAAACGAGGAAGGGAGATTAATTATGTATGTTTATTACAGAAATGTTTTAATGATGATAATTATTTTTCTCGACTTCCAACGTCACTCACGGAAGGAAATATTTAAAAAACGTAGTGTGTGTTTGTGTGTGTGTGTATGTGTGTAATTGTATATGTATGTGCAACCCTATGTGTACCTTCTTCCATGTGCGTGTTTCCCTTGTGTACACGGTTGGTCTCCTTTATGTGCACCGAAGTAGTCGTGTAGGTGTGGTCCGTGTTAGGTGTACATGTACGTTTTTGCTGTGAAAGAGAAGGAGGAGGATGAGGAGAAGGAGGAGAAGGTCAAGGAGAAGAAACAAAAAAAGAAAACGAAACAACTAAACCAAGAAAACAGCAACAAAATAAAAATGAACGAACAAGCAAAAAAATTAAAAAAGATCATCAGAAAGTGGAAGAAATAACGAAGAATCTGAGAAACGTGAAAAAGGAAGAGAAAAAATGAGAAAAGGAAAAAAGGAACCCTGAACCTTTACTCTGTTTGGCGGGAAGAGAGGAGGAGAGAAAAGAGGAAGGCTGGAATGGCCCTCCCGCAGAGCAATCCTTAGTGCCTGCAGGAATACCATTAGGGCGCGTCTGCTTTCTTTCCTGGGGCGACGGGGGGTGACGAGGGTTGGCGGAGGGCGCTTTGGGGAGGGCTGTCTGTCCCCTAGTAAGCCCCGTGTAAGGTTAAGGATGAATAGGTTAGCGAGGTGGCTGTGTGTTGTCTGAAGTGATATATGGGTTATGGGTTCCGTAGACTTATTTACCCAAATGCTTCGGGGCTTACACACACAAACACACACACACACACACACACACACACACACACACACACACACACACACACACACACACACACACACACACACACACAGATTTGATAACACGGTCCCCCAGTAAGATCCGTGTAATGTTAAGGAATGTTTGTTTAGGGAGCGAGAGGTGGTTAGGTCGTGTCTTAAGTGATATATGGGTTGTGTGTTCCGTAGACTCATATCCACAAACAGTTCCGGGCTTACACACCAACATTTGATAAGACGGTCCCCTGGTAAGCCCCATGTAAATTTAAGGAAGGTCTGTATAGGGAACGAGAGGTGGCCTGGTGAAGTCTTAAGTAATTAATATATGGGTTGTGTGTTCCGTAGACTCATATTCTCGAACATTTTGGGACCCACATTTGACAAGCCTTTCGCAGAGTTGGTTGGTGGGGGTCCTTCAAGTTTTTTGGGTGTGTTGGTAAAGACGCTGAAATATAGTTTTTGAATCGTTTAGCAGAAGAATCGAGGCAAAACGGTCTATGGAGTTGTTGGTAAAGTGTTTTCGTTCGAGGGTCACTGAGGGTTGTGTTTTGGGGTCCTTCAAGTTCTTTGGGTGGGTTGGCAAAGACGCTGATGGATAGTTTTCGGATCGCTTAGCAGAAGAATCGAGGGAAAGCGGTCTGTGGAGTTATTGGTGGAGTGTTTTCGTTCGAGGGTCACTGGGGGTTGTGTTTTGGGAGTCCTTCAAGTTCTTTGGGTGGGTTGGTAAAGACACTGAAGGATAGTTTTCGGATCGTTTAGCAGAAGAATCGAGGGAAAGCGGTCTGTGGAGTTATTGGTGGAGTGTTTTCGTTCGAGGGTCACTGGGGGTTGTGTTTTGGGAGTCCTTCAAGTTCTTTGGGTGGGTTGGTAAAGACACTGAAGGATAGTTTTCGGATCGTTTAGAAAGAAGAATCAAGCTAAAGCGATCTCTGGAGTTGTTGGTAGAGTATTTTCGTTCGAGGGTCACTGAGGGTTGTGTTTTGGGGGTCCCTCAAGTTCTTTGGGTGGGTTGGTAAAGACGCTGATGAATAGTTTTTCGGATCGTTTAGAAAAAAGAATGGAGGCAAAGCGGTCTCTGGAGTTGTTGGTAAAGTGTTTTCGGTTGAGGGTCACTGAGGGTTGTGTTTTGGGGGTCCTTCAAAGGGCGTGACGGGGCAAAAAGGGTCTGAGTGCGAGTCGTTCCCTGCCCTTCAACTCTCCCCTTCACTCCACGTGTGAACTGTGTGTGTGTGTGTGTGTGTGTGTGTGTGTGTGTGTGTGTGTGTGTGTGTGTGTGTGTGTGTGTGTGTCAGGAGAACAAACGAGTGGCAGTATGTATGTAAATTATCATATATCGTGGTCTGTGTTCTCTCGTGTGTGGGGGTAATTTGTATGTGTGTGTGTGTGTGTGTGTGTGTGTGTGTGTGTGTGTGTGTGTGTGTTTAGCAGTGTATCAGCGTATAAAACAGCATGACAGATTACAGATGAATCTTGCTGTTGCATCTGCCTCTGTGTGTGTGTGTGTGTGTGTGTGTGTGTGTGTGTGTGTGTGTGTGTGTGTGTGTACCCTGTTTTTTCACCGTTACCTAATTAATTACGTCAATCCATGTGTGACTGTGTGTGTGTGTGTGTGTGTGTGTGTGTGTGTGTGTGTGTGTGTGTGTGTGTGTGTGTGTGTGTGTGTGTGTGTGTATGTACCCTGTTTTTTCACCGTTACCTAATTAATTACGCCAATCCATGTGTGTGTGTGTGTGTGTGTGTGTGTGTGTGTGTGTGTGTGTGTGTGTGTGTGTGTGTGTGTGGGCGCTTGTAACATCACGTCCTCTGTCCATCATCACATATCACCTTTTCTTGTGCCCCTTTGTGCCCCAGGTGAGAGAGAGAGAGAGAGAGAGAGAGAGAGAGAGAGAGAGGGGGGGGATAAGAGCCAGTTAGGTTCTTTTGTTTCCATCATCATCAAACTCATTTTCCTCTTCCTCCATCTCCTCCTCCTCCTCCTCTTCTTCGTTCTTTATTTATTCCTCCTTATTCTCTTCTCTAGTCGCGCATTCCACTTCGTTCACTCTGTTGGAAATTCCCTTTTTTCTTTCCTTTCCGTCTTTGCTCATCATCTTTGCATTCATTCTCCCTTTTCCTCTGTTTTCATTTTCATTTTAGTTTATCTTCATTGCCTTAGTTTTCCTTTTTTCCTTATTTTCTCTTCCGTCTTAGTTTATCATCTTTGTTTTCGTTTCCCCTTTTTTTCGTTTTCATCTCGGTTTCCCTTTTTCCTCTTTTTTGATTAAGTTCGTCTTTGTTTCCAGTTTTCCTCTTCGTCTTGCTGCATCATCTTCTTTGTCTTCGTTTATCTTTTTTTTTCTTTTCATCTTGGTTTCCCGTTTTCCTTTTCATCTTGGTTTCCCGTTTTCCTTTTCATCTTGGTTTCCCGTTTTCCTTTTCATCTTGGTTTCCCGTTTTCCTTTTCATCTTCTTGGTTCGTATTCTTAGTCTTGATTTCTCATTTTCCTGCCGATCCTTCTTCATCTTTGTCACAGTTTTCTTTCTTTTCCTTTGGTCCTGGTCCCTGCATCTTTGGTTTCCCGTTTTCCTTTCCGTCTTGGTTCAACTTTCTGTTCTCGTTTCCCATTTTCCTTTCCGTCTTGGTTCATTATTTTGTTCTTGTTTTCCAATTTTCCTTTCGGTCTTTCTTCATCTTTGCTTTAGTTTTCCTTCTTTTCCTTTGGTCCTGGTTCCTGCAACATGGTTTCCCGTTTTCCTTTCCATCTTGGTTTATCTTTCTGTTTTCGTTTCCCATTTTCCTTTCCGTTTTGATCTTTTTGTTCTTGTTTTCCCATTTTCCTTTCGGTCTTTCTTCATCTTTGTCATAGTTTCCCTTTCTCTTTGGTCTTGGTTCCTGCATCTTTGGTTTCCCGTTTTCCTTTCCTTGGCTCATCTTGGTCTCGGTCTTGGCTTCCCGTCCTCGCCTCGCCTCCCCGCCTCCTCATCGGGTCCCTATTTTTGTTGCTCTCCCTCAACCTAATTTAATCATCTCTTTGTTTTCGATCTCTTCTTCCCGTCCTGGCTCTTAATCATCTTCCTTGCCTTCGTTTATTTATTATTATTTTCATCCCTTCTATTCCCTCTATCTGTCTGTTGTTTATATGTTAGTTAAGTCAGTTTAGCTATTTCCTTTTTCTTCTTATTTTGTTTATCTCTTTTTTTTGTTTTTCATTATTCTCGTTTTGCCGTTTTTTATATGTGCTGTTCCGTTGTTAAATTCTCTAATTTTTTCTTCTTTTTCATTTCCCTTTTTCCTCTTCTCTCGTATATCATCACCTTCCTTTGTTTTTCTTAGTTTTTCTTATCTTGCTGTTTTTGTTTATCTTATTTCTGCTTTGTCGGTTTTTTTTCTAAGTTTAATTCTCTCACTCTTTTTTTATATCCTTTTTTTCCTCTTCCTTCATATATATTATCATCTTTCTTTGTTTTTCTTTGTTTTCTTATCTTGCTGTTTTTGTTTATCTTATTTCTGCTTTGTCGGTTTTTTTCTAAGTTTAATTCTCTCACTCTATTTTTATATCCTTATTTTTCCTCTTCCTTCATATATATTATCATCTTTCTATGTTTTTCTTTGTTTTTCTTATCTTGCTGTTTTTGTTTATTTTATTTATGCTTTATCGTTTTTTTCTAAGTTAATATTCTCTCGTTCTTCCTCTTTTTCTTTTCTTTTTCCTCTTCCTTCATATATTCATCATTCTTTGTTTTTCTTTGTTTTCCTTATCTTGCTGTTTTTGTTTATCTCATTTTTGCTTTGTCGTTTTCTTTTCCGTTGTAAGTTTTAATTCATTCTCTCATTTTCCCTTTTTTTTATTTCCTTCTTCCTCTTCTCGTATATTCTATCATCTTCCTGTCTTGCTCTTTCTCATTCCTGCTTATTATCCGTTTTCTTCGCTTAAGTAAATCCATTATGAGCGTAATTGGATCACTTTACTTTTTCTTTCATCTTAATCTCTTCTCTATTATTATTATTATTGTCATTATTATCTCACTGCTTTTGTTTTTCTTCTCTTATTCCTTCCCTGCCGGTCTTTCCCGTTTATTCAAGAGTCTTTACATATATATTCTTTCCTCTTTTCATTTCCTTTTCCTTTCTTTTATAAATAATTTTACGGTTTATGTTCTTCTTATTTCTTCCCTGCCGGTCTTTCCCGTTTATTCAAGAGTCTTTACATATATATTCTTTCCTCTTTTCATTTCCTTTTCCTTTCTTTAATATATAATTTTACGGTTTATGTTCTTCTTATTTTTTTCTTGCCGGTCTTTCTGTTTATTCAAGAGTCCAGACATATATTCTTACTCTTTTTCATTTCCTTTTCCTCTACTTTCATTTATTTTATCTTACTGTCTTTGTTTTCTTATTCCTTCCTGCCGTTCTCTAGGTTTAGTTAAGTATCTATATATATTATTCGTTTTAGGCCTTTTTCAATCATTCCTCCCTTTTTTCTTTTTTTTTCTCTTTTTTTTATTATCTTACTGTCCTCGGTTTTCTTATTCCTCTCCTGCCGTTCTCTTCGCCTGATTTAGCGTCTATGGATTGTCTGTTCTAAGCCAAATTCTATTATGCAATCCTTTTATCATCTTGTCCTTTTCTCTATTATCATTATCATTATCTTCCGGTACTTGTTTTCTTATTTTTCCTTTGTCTTTCTCTATATCTATTCAAGCGTCTATATATTATCCGTTCTAAGTCTATTTCAGTCAGTCTTCTTCCCTCTTTCTCATATTTTTTTTTACGTTTCTCAAATCTTCCCGTCTTTGTTTCTCGTTATTCTCACACTGCCGTTGTCTCCGTTTAATTACACGTCTATATATTGTCTGTTCGAGGCCTAATATAATACCTTGTTTCCCTTTTTATAATTTCTTTTCCTTTTCCTTCTTTTATTATCCCCCAGTCTTTCTTACCTATTAATTTTCTCGTTTATTTCGCGTTTTTTTCTTATTTTTTCTCTGCCGTTGTCTCCGTTTAATTAACCGTCTATGTATTGTCTGTCCTAGGCCTAATTTCACAACTTTTTCCCTTTTTCCATCATTGTGTAGCTGGTGAGCCTTCAACTTTAGGCAGGCCGAGGCAGGATATAAAAACCGAGAGAGGCGAAGTATATAAAGGAGATGTGTGTGTGTGTGTGTGTGTGTGTGTGTGTGTGTGTGTGTGTGTGTGTGTGCAGCGACTGTTTGTGGTGTTTGTATCACCGGTGGGTTATGTATCAGTGCAAACTAATAAAGGGGACGTACGTGTTTGTTTGTTTGTTTGTGTGTGTGTGTGTGTGTGTGTGTGTGTGTGTGTGTGTGTGTGTGTGTGTGTGTGTGTGTGTGTGTGTGTGTGTGTGTGTTTGTTCGTCGGGGGTATCAGTGCACACAAACACCAAACAAGGACAACTTTTTTTTTCCACACACTGTAATTAAGCACGACACACAGATATTAGTCGCGGAGGAGGAGGAGGAGGAAGGGGAGGAGGAGGAGGAGGACGAGGAGGAGGAGGAAAATGAGAAGAATGATTAATTTGGTCACCTGAAATGAAACCCAGGACGGAAATTGCACAGAGGAAACTCAAGGTTGATGAAGTGAATAAAAAACATGAAACCAAAGACGGAGATAAAACGCACGAAACATGACACTCGACAGAAAGATAGATAAATAGATAGATAGATAGATAGATAGATAGATAGATAGATAGATAGATAGATAAGGAGAGAGAGATAAAGAGAGAGTAAGCAGAAGACAAACACAAAATAGAAAAATGTGTGAAATCGAGACTCATCGCAGAGATTGGTAGGGCGGAACACGAGTCTTGAGGGTACAGATTACAGGGAACACAACGTAACATGACACTCAGGAGGTAGATAAATAGATAGATAAGGAGAGTACGCAGAAATCAACAAAACCTCTAATATAAAATGTGAAATCGAGACCCATAGCAGAGATAGGTAGGGCGGAACACGAGTCTTGAGGTAGAGATTGCAGGGAACAAAACGTAACATGGCACTCAGGAGGTAGATAAAAAGAGAGATAGAGAGAGTAAGCAAAAATCTACAAAACTCATAATAGACAAGTGATATCGAGACCCATAGCAGAGATAGGCAGGCTGGAACACGAGTCTTGAGGGTAGAAATGGCCGGGAACATAACGTAACATGACACTCAGGAGGTAGATAAAGAGATTGAGAGATAGAGAGAGTAAGCAGAAATCAACAAAACTTATAATAGAAAATGTGAAATCGAGACCCATAGCAGAGATAGGCAGGCTGGAACACGAGTCTTGAGGGTAGAAATGAGAAATCAACAAAACTTATAATAGAAAATGTGAAATCGAGACCCATAGCAGAGATAGGTAGGACGGAACACGAGTCTTGAGCTAGAGACGTCCGGGAACATAGCGTAACACAACACTCAGGAGATAGATAAAGATATAGCATAAGCAGAAAACAAACTTATTATAAAAAAATCGAGACCCATGGCACAGACAGATAGGCCGGAACACGAGTCTTGACGTATAGAGATGGCAGGGAACATAACACCGATGCCGGCAATGAATCCCTTGAAGGAGAACAGCCAGGCAAGGGAGGACGGGAAGGAGAGAGGGAGAGGTTCGAGTTAGTGCGGCTGCGGCTTGTGGGGTTGATAGACTCCTCACCAAGGCTTATTAATAGCAGAATCTAGAGCTCCATGGCGGGGCAGAGGAAGCTAAGCGAGTGTGATCAGCCTTGCGACACTGTTATCACTCCGCGCACTCCGCCGCCTCGCCATGAAACCCACGTGAAGGTTGGTGTTTGGCCTTGTGTCTTGATGCGTGTGTGTGTGTGTGTGTTTATAGTGTGTGTGTGTGTGTGTGTGTGTGTGTGTGTGTGTGTGTGTGTGTGTTTGTAGTGCAGCGGTTGGTCTCCTCCTCGACGCTGGCCTTCCTTAAGCACAAAGTCTGAGATGAAACAAGTTAGAGGAAAAGTTAAAAGAAAAAAAAACATTGATTCTAAATATTCAATAGGAAAAGGAAAAGAGTATTAGAATAACGCAGCGATTAAGTCCATCGTGTTCATCTGGTATACCTTTTTATAGATTAGTTTCCCCCACAGAGAAAGGAGACAGACCAAGATATGAAAAAAAAGTGAAATAAACGATATAAAAAATAACTATAATAAAAAGAATCCCCTTAATAAGACAGTAATGATAACAAAAAATCTGGTCATCTGGCTCGTCTGGTAAACAGTTTTTATAGATTATTTTCCCCCACAGCGAAGGGAGACAGACCAAGATATAAGGAAAATTGTTATAAATGATATCAGGATACATACAATAAAAAGAATCCCCTTTATAAGATAGTAATAATAAAAAAGTACATTCAAGTAAAGTTTGTGGTCGAGAAGAAAGTACTGCGTCGTTGTGTGTCCCTGGAAGGTAGATTTAAGTGCCCCATCAGTTGTCGAAGTCAGCCTCGTGTTGCGCGGTGACAAGAGTCCCGCCTTATGAAAACCCCGGACGCCCAAGGACTACAAAGTTAATAAGGGACGTCTTTTGTGTCCCCTCGAATGTCGGGATTGTCGGAACTGAATAACCACTTCAAAAAGACAGACAGCCAATTTAATTCCCGAGACATCTTACACTCAGTCCCGTCGCGAAGGAATTCCTGTAATAGGGAGACGGAGGAGGAGGAGGAGGAGGAGGAGGAGGAGACGTGGGAGTAAACAGGAAGCTCTAAGTCACCCCGGACAAAGTAAAAATCGGCCTTGTTCTACCTCTGTTTACATCGACATCCTTCAGAGTTTTATTTTTTTGCATCGACCTACTTTTATTCTTAAGCGCTGCTCCCTTGACCTTCTTCTAGCCTCTCGATAGGGCTTGCGAGTTTTGTGTTTGTGCCTCTCTCTCTCCCTCCTCCAAATTGCCTGCCTGCCTGCGCCCCCTCTCTCTTTCTTCCTCCACTCCCTCCCCCTTTCCCTTCCCCGTGAGTTGTGTGTTGTGCCTCCCTCCCTCCTTCAAACTGCCTGCCTGCGCCCCCTCTCTCCTTCTTCCCCCACTCCCTCCCCCTTCCCCTTCCCCTTCAAAGAGAGCTGTATCAATTCCACCAGCTTTTATTAACCACTTTTCTTTCCTTTCCTTCCTAACTTTTAATTTTTCCCTTTATTTTCTTCTACAGTTTCATCCGTTTTTTTTTCCTCCTTCCCTCCACTATTTCTCCCCTTTCCCTTCCCCTTCAAAGAGAGCTGTATCAATTCCACCAGCTTTTATTAACCACTTTTCTTTCCTTTCCTTCCTAACTTTTAATTTTTCCCTTTATTTTCTTCTACAGTTTCATCCGTTTTTTTTGTCCTCCTTCCCTCCACTATTTCTCCTCTTTCCCTTCCCCTTCAAAGAGAGCTGTATCAATTCCACCAGCTTTTATTAACCACTTTCCTTTCCTTCCTAACTTTCAATTTTTCCCTTTTTCTTCTATATTTTCATCCGTTTTTTTCCTCCTTCCCTCCACTATTCCTCCCCCCTTCCGCCCTCTTCCCTTCCCCTTCAAAGAGAACTCCATCAATTCCACCAGGTTCCTTTTACCACTTTCTCCCCCCCCCCCTTTTTTTTTACTCCGTCATCTTTCCTAACTTTCGCTTTTTCCTTTTATTTTCTTCCACACTTCTCCGTTTTTCTTTTATTAGTAAACTTCTCCGTTCTTACGTTTCTCGCGTTTATTTTTTATTTCTTCTTTCCACTTCGAATTGGCTTTCCTTTCCTCATTCTTCCTTTTATACGTTATTTTCTTTTTTCTCTCTCTCTTTCCACCTGCGCTGCTGTTTTCTCTTTTTCACGCTTTCTTCTCTCCTGCCCCGGCATTTTATTTTCACGTTCAGCCTATAACGCCGGTAGACTTTGTTGCTGGCCTGATGTTTAGTTATCCATTGGTGAAGAAGTGATGACCTGGAAACTGACGGAAATAGTACGGCGACTCGACCTCAGCTGACTTCGAAGAGACATGACTGGAGGAGAAGCGACCTAGATACTGATGGAAATAGTACCGCGTGACCCTTGCTTAAAAATAATCAACATTGGCAAAGGAACGGCGACCTGGTTAGCGTCAGAAATAGTACTGCAGCGCGACCCTTACTTCGAGGAAATAAAGATGAAGAAGTGAGTACCTGGTTAGCGATACAAGTATTATTGCAGCGTGATCCTTACTTCGAAGAATCATAGGTGAAGGAGTAAGTACCTGGGGAGCGACACAAATAGCACTGCAGCGTGATCCTTACTGCGAAGAAACATTGGCGAAGAGTGAGTACCGGGTAGCGACACAAGTATTACTGCAGCTTCTCCTGTACTGCGAAGAATCATAGGTGAAGGAGTAAGTACCTGGGGAGCGACACAAATAGTACTGTAGCGCGACCCTTACTTCGAAGAAACATTAGTGAAGGAGAGAGGACCCAGTTAGTGATGCAAATAGTATTACGGTTCGACCCTCACTCACTTCGCAGAAACACTGAAGGAGAGAGAACCCAATTAGTGACGCAAACATTATTACGGCTCGACCCTCACTCACTTCGAAGAGACATTTGTGGTGTGAGGACTTACTAACTTAGGGCCGTATTACTAAACATTTCGTCGCCCAAGTTCACATATTTGACAAGGCTTTCGTAGGAGTTTGTGGCATTTCCAGAAGTAGTTTTATGACCCTGGTGGTAGTCTGACCCCTCTTCTCTGCCATGAACCTAAAGAAACACTCATTAGAACCCGAATGATCCCCACTTTGACCTTTAGAAATAGTTGATGTGACAAGCGAATGTGTCTTGTAATACCGACCTTAAGTGACGCCAATAGTACTGAAGCGCAACCCTCACTTCGAAGAAACACTGATGAAAAAGTAACCACCCAGTGACGCAGATAGTACAACGATGTGAAAAATAAACGCGAGAAACATAAGAACGGAGAAGTTTGCTAATAAAAGAAAAACGGAGAAATGTGGAAGAAAATAAAATGAAAAAACGAAAGATAGGAAAGATGACGGAGTAAAAAAAGGGGGGAGGGAGAAAGTGGTAAAAGGAACCTGGTGGAACTGATGGAGCTCTCTTTGAAGGGACATATATGAAGGAGCGGTGACCTAGAGAACGATGGAAATAGTACAGCGACGCGACTCCTACTCCCGAAGAAACATTGGTGAAGGAGCGGCGAACTAGTTAGCGACGGAAACAATACAGCAACGCGACTCCTACTCCGAAGTAACATTGGTGAAGGAGAGGCGATCTAATTAGCGACGGAAACAGTATAGCGACAAGACCCTCACTTCGAAGAAACGTATATAGAAGAGATTCGGCGTAGTTGTATCAGAAATAGTACTGCAACGCGACCCATCGAAAAAAAAAACCCACTTATGAAGGCGTGGTGACCTAGTTAGCGACGGAAACAGTACAGCGATGCGACCCTCACTTCGAAGAAACGTATTTGGAAGAGAGGCGGCGTAGTTAGTATCAGAAATAGTACTGCAGCGCGACCCTTACTTAAAAAAAAAAAAACAGATGAAGGCGTGGCGACCTAGTTAGCTTCAGAAATAGTACCTTAGCGCGACCCTCACTTCGAAGAAACGTATTTGGAAGAGAAGCGGCGTAGTTAGTATCATAAATAGTACTGCAGCGCGACCCTTACTTAAAAAAAAACAAAAAACAGATGAAGGCGTGGCGACCTAGTTAGCTTCAGAAATAGTACCTTAGCGCGACCCTCACTTCCAAGAAACATGATTTAGGTCAAAGGAGCACAAGCTGTCTTCTCTCCCGCAATGCTACCGTGACTCAACGTTGCCAGATTGTCGTACTCAGCCTCCTATGTTTGCCAATTTCCGACCCAAAAATGTTTCCTTGACCCCAATAACTGCCTTCAAATATAGTTATCGTTAAAATGGTTAATTATTGGTGTTTTTTGGCAATAGATATGACTCAGAAACTGGTAAATACGAGGCTCTGAGTACGATAATTTGGCAACGGTGCCGTGACTGGGAGTAAGTAACCTGGCGCTCCCACAAACACGAGCCGAGTAATGACTGGATCGCGGATGACGTCACACTCTCCCTCTATGTTGACGGAAGCGGGGGATGCAGAGGAAGAGCTTGTCATAGGGGTGTGGATTGGGCCGGCTAGAAAACATGCAGATGACTCGAAGTTGTTGTTCAATGCTGGTCGGAAATAACAAAAAGCTTACACCACGCGGCTTGTTCTTTGTGCTTTCTCTCTCTCTGTGTCCCTCAACAATAAACACTAATAGACAAACACTTTACAATCTCTCACCGCCCCCCATATTTTCCCTCTCCTTTCTCCGTCCCTCCCTCTTCTCCCCCTCCCATTTTCCCTCGACAGTTACTCCCTAAAAAATAAAATTGTATGAGGGGAAAGTGGAAAATCAAGAGAAATATGGAATACGATTGGTTAAAGGTTTGTTAGGGAGGCATGCAGAAATATACATGAAAGAGAGGGAAGGCAAGGCAGCGTTTGTAGATTTGAAATGGAAAATGGAGATGAAAGTAAGTAAATCCCGATAGAAATAGAGGAAGTGAGGCGAGAAATAAAAATATACGTTTGATGATAAATAATAAAAACAAATGAAAGAAAGAAAGTGGAGAAAGAAATCTAACCATGAAACAGACAAAAAAATGAAAGGATAAAAGACCATTAATTGCAAACGAGGAAATAAGAGGAAAATAAGAAAAAAAGGAAAACGGTAAAAAATATTAGTCGTCAAAATGAACCTGATAAAAATGAAAGAAAAAAAAGAGAGTCCATTTATTGCTAACTAAGAATAAAAAAGAAGAAAAAGAAGAGGAAAATACGACAATAAAGGAAAAGGTAAAAATCAAGGCATGAAAATGAAAATGAAAAAAATGAAAAAGAAAAAAAAAACTGAAAGAAAATGAAAGGGAAAAAAAGATAGACTGTAAAAACTGAAAAAAAATATGAATGGAAAAAAAGGCAGACCAATTAAACTGAAAAAGAATGAAAGGGAAAAAAAGATAGAACATTAATTACAAACGAGGAAAAAAGGAAAGAAAAAAAAAGAACAGGAAAATAAGAAAAAAAAGAAAAACAGTAAAAAAATTGTCATCAAACCGAAACTGTAGAAAATGAGAGAAAAGAAAAAGATTGACCACTTTATTGCAAACGAGGGAAAAGAAGGAAAACAATGGGGAAAGACCGCGAACAAGGGCAGGCAGGCAGGCAGGGAGGCAGGCAAGGGCAGGCAGGCAGGCAGGCAGGCAGGGAGGCAGGCAAGGGCAGGCAGGCAGACAGGTAGGTAGGCGGAGGTCAAGCCCTGTCGTTCCCTCCCCCCCCCCCCCCTCCCCGTGGACGTTTCTGCACCTGCGAAAGTTACCTGAATATTTGAAACCCGACCTTGATGCTCTGTGTGTGTGTGTGTGTGTGTGTGTGTGTGTGTGTGTTTATCATTTGGGTAGTTTTGCGGTTTCCTAAGTCCAGTGTGACGGGGATGAGCACTGAGGTCACGCGCAGCTGTAGTGTATGCCCCTAACTCTGCCTTTACTAAGTCGATCCGAAGCCTTCCCAGCCAAACCTTAACCAAAATCCAATTAAAACTAACGCAATCCATCCTGTATCATATCTAAGAGGGAGGGTAAAGGGGGGAGGGGGAGGGGAGGGGGAGGGGAAGAGAGGGGGGTAGGGGCGCTATTAAATTCCCTCCTCCTAATTTCCTATAAAGAGGGTTCCCAAATGGATTTCAGGATGCTTTTAATTGAACAAAATAGATCGAGGGATGGCTGAGTGGAAGGCCCCCTCGGAATACTATAATAAATAAATACCATGATACCAAAACAGTACCGTAAATCATACTAAAGACCAAAATAATACAAAGAACTAATACTAAATTAATTAATACTAAAAATAATACGAAAATAAAGGTGATGCAAAATACCATAATACTAAAACTTTACTAAAAATCATACTAAAGACCAAAATACTATTACCTAGTGGTAGTTTGACAAGGCATCTGCACCATGAGTATGAAACAAAGCTCATGTGAACCCAACTTATCTCCTTTCTTGTGCTCTTTGGAAATATCTGTTTTGAGAGCCGAAAGGATCTGATAATACGGTCCTGAGACTTCACCGCCATCACCACCACCAAGTCCACCGTCACCACTAACACTCCGGCGCCATTGATTTCAGGAGGTGAGATGTCCTGATACTCTCCCCTTGATAGAGTTAGGTTAGGTTAGGTTAGGATAGGTTGAGTTAGGTTAAGATAATAGGTAGTCTTATGAGCCTAGTGGTAGTTTGACAAGGGATCTGCACTATGAGTATGAAACGAAGCTCATGGGAACCCGACGTACCTCCTTTCTTGTGCTCTTTGAAAATATTTGTTGTGAGAGCCGAAAGGATCTGATAATACGGTCCTGAGACTTCGCCGCCATCACCACCACCACCAAGTCCACCGTCACCACTAGCACTCCGGCGCCATTACCTCCACCATCACCACCTCCTCTTCTCCCTTCAGCCCCTCACCACTATCGACATCCCTCG
This sequence comes from Eriocheir sinensis, assembly GCF_024679095.1. Taxonomy (NCBI): domain Eukaryota; kingdom Metazoa; phylum Arthropoda; class Malacostraca; order Decapoda; family Varunidae; genus Eriocheir; species Eriocheir sinensis. Next base: position 14,186,747 of record NC_066536.1, read on the forward strand.
CACGCGTATTGGCACATCTTCTAATATTCCTCCCTCGCCAAGGACACAAGACGACACACGCAACGAGGAAAGAAAGGACGTAGGAGTTTAGTGAAGGAAGAAACGTACGAAAATGTGAAAGAAGAAAATAAGGGAAAGGAAGCAAAATAAATAAAGAAAAACAGAAGGAAAAGAAGGAGAAATAAGAAAGGAAAGTGGGAGTGAAAGAGAGAACAGAGAGGAAAGAAGGAAGGAAGAAAAGAGAGATGGAAAAGGAGAAGAATAAGATAGGAAAGACACGAAGGAAAGGAAGAAGCAAAGAAACACAATGGAAAATAACACACACACACACACACACACGCACACACACACACACACACACGCACACACACACACACACGCACACGCACATAAAAGCAACAGCAGTAATGAAGCAAGAATCGATAACTATTGTGAACCCGTTGCAAAGAGAGAGACCTAAATGAGACCACTTAACACAACACTTCATTCCTACTCGATTATGCCTTTCCCCCCGATGACTCTAAACGGCCTGCCTTACCCCCCCCTCCCCCTCTTCTTCCCCTACTCCCTCCTCCTTTCCCTTTCCCCCCTTTCCCTTCTTTCTCTTCAAACAGAACGCTATCAATTCCACTAGCTTTCTCTTATCACATTTTCCTTTTTTTTGTTTTGTTTTGTTTTGTCACCTTTCCTAACTTGCCTTTTTTTCCCCTTATTTCCATATTTTCACTGTTTTTCCCTACTTCCATTACCCCCTTTCCCTTCCCCTTCAAAGAGAGCTCTATCAATTCCACCAGCTTTCTTTAATCAACTTTTCCCTTTTTTTTGGTATCGTCACTTTTCCTTTCATTTCTTTCCCTTTTTTTCATATTTTCATCCGTTTTTTCCCTCCCTTCCCTCCTTTATTTCTACCCTTCTCCCTCCCCTTTTTCCTTCCCCTTCAATCAGCTTTTTTTATCACTTTATTCCCTTTTTTTTTATTTCGTTGCGTTTCCAGACTTCCCCTTTTTCTTCCCTTTATTTTCCTCCACACTTCTCCTCCGCCGTTTTTCTTTTATTAAACTTCTCCGTTCTGATGTTTCCTGCCTTCCTTTTTTTTATTTCTTCTTTTCTTCCACTTCGTAATCGCCTTCTGTCCTTCCTTCTTTCATTCTTCCGTTCAAACGTGATTTCCTCTTCCCGTTTTTCTTTCATTAAATTTTTCCGTTCTAATGTTTTTTGTTTTACTTTTTATTTCTTCTTTTCTTTCATTTCGTATTCGCCTTCTCTCCTTCCTTCCTTCATTCTTCCGTTCAAACGTGATTTCCTCTTCCCATTTTTCTTTCATTAAATTTCTTCGTTATAATGTTTCTTATTTTCCTTCTTATTTCTTTTTTTTTCGTATTCGCCTTCTGTCCTTCCTTCCTTCATTCTTCCGTTCAAACGTGATTTCCTCTTCCCGTTTTTCTTTCATTAAATTTCTTCGTTATAATGTTTCTTATTTTCCTTCTTATTTCTTATTTCCAGTTAGTATTCGGCTTTCTTCCTTCCTTCATTCTTCCTTTTATACGTCATTTCCTCTTTCCGTTTTTCTTTCATTAATTTTCTTCGTTATAATGTTTCTTATTTTCCTTCTTATTTCTTCTTTCCAGTTCGAATTCGCCTTTCTTCTTTCCCTTATTCTTCCTTTTATACGTCATTTCCTCTTTCCGTTTTTCTTTCATTAAATTTCTCCGTTCTGATGTTTCTTGTTTTCCTTCTTATTTCTTGTTTCCAGTTCGTAATCGCCTTCTTTCCCTCATTCTTCCTTTTATTCGTCATTTTCTTTTTTTCTTTCTCTTTCCTTCCAATTCGCGTTTTCATCCTCCTCCTTTACTCTCGCATATCTATTTTTTTTCCTTCCCTCCTCCTTTCCTGCTCCTTTTTTTCTCTCTCTCTCTCTCCTTCAAATAGCTTTTCCTAACTTTCCCTTCCTCTCCTGTTCTTTTTTTCTTTTCTCCACTTCAAATTTCCTTCCTTGCATTTCCTATTCCGTCATTTTTTTCCTCTTTCTATTTCCTTTATTTCCCATGCCTTATCTTTATCTGCGGTTTACTTTCCATCTCCTATTCTCGTCCGCCCTTCTCTCTCCCCTTCCTTGTTATTCTCTCCTGTTCCCTGTTCTTCTCCCCTGTTCCCTGTTCTTCTCCCCTCCTCTCTGTTCTTCCTTTCCCTTCTCTTTCCCTACATCCCTTTCCCCTCCCTTCCATTAGTATCACATCCGTTTTTTTCTAATTTTTTCTCCTGATTCTTTTTATTCTTTTCCTTCCCTTATTTTCTTCCATCTCTATTACAATAACATCAATTCCCTTTCCTTATATTCATCCGGTTCTTATTTTTTCTTTACATCCGTTTAATTTCTATCTCATCCGTTTCCCTTTCTTTTTTTCTCCTCCTGACTCCTTCCTTCCCTTCCCTTTCCTTTTTATCTCATCTATTTCCTTCCCTTGCCTTCTGTTCCTCACCCTACCTTATCTTTTCGATCTTCTCCTGACCCCACTTCTCGTTTTCCCTCTCTTCTATTCTTCCCTACCCCTTCCCATTTTCTTCGTGACGACCTCTTCCTTTCATTTGCATCTCCATCCCAATCCTTCCTCTCGCTTCTTTTTCCTTTCTTTCCCTTCGATTTCCATCTCCTGTTTCCTTTCCATTCCTTTATCTTCCCTTCCCTTTTAGTCATTTCCGTTCCGTCCCCCTCCTTTTCTTTCCTTTCCCTACTCTACCAGTTCTTTACCTTCCCTTTCTTTACCTTCCCTTTCTTTCCCTTCCCTTCCCTTACCTTTCTTTCCCTTCCCTTTCTTTCCCTTCCCTTCCCTTCCTTTCCCTTCCCTTCCCTTCCCTTCCCTTCCCATCCCATCCCATCCCATCCCATCCCACCCCTTCCCTTCCCTTCCCTTCCCTTCCCATCCCATCCCATCCCACCCCTTCCCTTCCCTTCCCTTCCCTTCCCTTCCACCCTGGACTCACCCGTGTACTCGTAGATACCCGGGCAGATCTCCTCCAGTTGTCGGTCCTGTCCCTCCACCGTCAGGAAGAGGTTAGGCAGGGTAAAGCGACGCATCTTCACCTCCGTACCCCCCGTGGTGGTGCTGGTGGGCCGGGGGAGCGGGGGCAGGGGGCCGCTGTCACCCCCGCCCCCAGGAGCCGCGCTGGAGCACATGGTTTTGTTCGCCGCCTCCCCCCGGGGCGGCTTAGCTCCCCCCGAACTATCCACGCTGAGCCGCGGACATCCTCCCCCCGGGTAAGGTTCTGTGGCTGGGATGTGGCTCGGGATATGGCTCGGGCTGTAGCTTGGTGTCGCTCGCCTGTGTTATGGCTAAGAGAGTCTCAGGGATTGTTGGGCGAGTCAAAAGGGTGACGGTAAAGGGGATGGAGTGTAAGGGGGACGGTGCTTCGAGGTGCTGCGAGGAAGGGCTGAGAGGAGGTGAGGCGTCAAGGTGGATGTGTGGGTGAGGTGAGGGTGAGGGAAAAGTACGAGGTGGGAGGAAAGAAAAAGAGAGGAGGGAGAGGAAGAGTGAGGGGAGGGAGAGAGGTTAAGCTGTGAATAATGTTAGTTGTCAGCAAGATGGAAGGCGGGGGCGGAAGGAGTCCATCACGGGGCGGGGGGGGGGGGAAGCGCTGAGGGAGCAGGTAAGTCAACAGGTGAGTGAATCTTCTTCGGTGGTAGGGAAGGGAGGGGGCGAGGCGGGGGCGGGAGGGGAGCGAGGAAGCGTGGCCTGCGATGGAAGGTTAAGAGGAACCCTTTTGCTGTTTGTTTCTCTCCCTCTCGCTGTCTGCCTTTCTCTTTCTCTGATATTCTCACCCTCTTTGTCTCTGTCTCGGTGTCTCACTTTCTTTAATGTCTGAGGGGCGCGAGGCTTCAACGGCTGTTGTTTTCCGCGGACTGTATAATGAGGCTTTGATGTCCTCCCCTCGACTCTCTCTTTGTGCTCCACGTATCACATCCCCGCACCTGTGTGTCGGCCCACCTGCCTCGTCGCGTCCCGCACTCACCCACTCACTCGCTCAGTAACTCGCTAGTTCGCTCAATCACTCCGCCCTCGCGTCGCGTCGCTTCCCTTTTATCGCCGCTCGCTGGGGCAGTAGGGGCGCGAGTGTGGCCAGGCGGCGGCGTGCTTGGCGGTGGCGGTGCTCGCGCCTCTGTCCCTGTCGGGGAAGTGGTGGCAGCGGCGGCGCCGGTGGTGATGAACGGGCGACACACACTTGTTGAGGGTCCTGCGCCGACTGCCGCCCCGCGCTGCCCCAGAGCCGCCCCGCCCTCGCTCACCCCAAACCTCATGAGGGGGACGCGCGCCGCCCGCCCCCCGCCTCGCCTGCACCTCGGGCACCTGCCGCTCCCCGGCCCCGCGGCGCCCCTGCCGCACCGGACCACCGCCGCGGCCGCCCATGGACGCGAGTGTGCGGGACGGCATGAAACAGATATGGTGTGAAGCTCATGCGCCCTGCCTGGCTAGGCCTTTGTGTGCCGGGGCGTGAAGGCCGGCGCCCAGGGCTCGGCCGCGGGACGTTGTGCTGCGGGTGTGGCGTGTCTAGTACATGATCGCATTGACTCGACACATACGAGGCTTTCTCGGTGTATTCTTCGCGGTGAAACACGTACATTTTCAAGATATACCGATTTACTTTGTGTATCTCTTTCACGGTGAAACAAAGTATCATTTTGTATACAGGTTTGGGGGATGATGTGCGTCTTACTGTATGACTTACCGACACACCGAGCAAACCCGTTCAATATGTATCAAACACACCACTCAATATGTGTCTGCTCCACCGTGAAACAGGGCAGCACCCAACCCTAAGACGGGCGGAGTGGGCCAATATCTTTCTGGGACAAAGCGCTTTATCGGGGGAGAAAGGAAAACGAACAGACTTCACGGACCGCCGAACACTGCGCCGAGGAAGAGAGAGAAAAAAATCCTCAAAGGACGTTTGGGGAAGGAAATTGAAAACCTATTATACTCTCGTGAATGCCCCGCTGAATGCCGCCACCCAGGCCGCGGCGGGCATCAAAGACTGCTCGCACGCCACCACACGGGAGGAGGCGGAGGCACGGAGGTAGGGAAGGGGACCGTAGGATGCTGATTGTCGGTGCATGGAGGGACTCTGAACGTCGGCCAGGAAGGAAAAGAGGTGGAGGAGGCGGTGGATAGGCTGCAGGCGGGGATGAGACGGAAATGTGGAGCTCATGCAGATGGATGATACAAACGAAAGGAAGGAGAGGAAGGATGGCAAGGGACAACGGGAATACCCAGAACACGGGCCAGGAAAAGAAAAGAGGTGGGGGAGGCGATGGAGGAGACGATGAATAGGCGGCAGGTGGAGATGAGACGCATATTGTGCAGCTTCGGATGGTCAGATGATACAAAGGGAAGGAAGGGGGCGAACGAAAGTCAAGGGACGGTGTAGATCTTCAGAACTTAGACAAGGAAGGAAGGAAGGTATGAAGGGAGGCAGAGGAAGTGGTGGATGATACTGACTGAAGAAAGGAGGCGAACAGATGACGAAGAACCGTGGAGAGCCTCAGGACCGTATTGTTAGACGCTTTCGGCTTGCACATCAACAATTTCCAAAGGCCAAAAAGGAGATCAATCGGGTCTTATAAGTGTTATTTTTGGCTCATGGTACAGAAGAAACTACCCGTGGAAATGCCGTGAACTCCTGCGAAAGCCTTGTCATATATGTGTTTCTTTAGGTTCACGGTACAGAGGAAGGGTCACACTACCACCAGGGACATAAAACTACCCCTGGAAATACCCACAACTCCTACGAAAGCCTTGGCAAATTTGTGTTCTTGGACGACGAAATGTTTTATAATACGACCCTCAGAATACAGACAAGGAAAGAAGGGAGGTATGAAGGGAGGCAGAAGTGGTGGACGATACAGGCCGAAAAAAGGAGACAAACAGATGACGAAGAACAGTGGAGAGCTTCAGAATACAGACAAGGAAGGAATGAAGGGAGGGAGGCAGAGAAAGTAGTGGATGACACAGACGGAAGAAAGGAGGCGAGTGGATGATGAGAAACGATAAAGACTGGAGGGATGGAGGGACATTGAAGTGGTGGTGGATGACACAGACGGAAGAAAGGAGGCGAATGGATGATAAGAAACGATAAAGACTGGAGGGATGGAGGGACACAGAAGAGGTGGTGAATGACAGAGCAGGAAACGAATGGGAGACAACAGAGAAACGGTAGAGAAGGGAGGGATGGAGGGACACAGAAGAGGTGGTGGATGACAGAACAGGAACCAAACGGGAGACATCAGAGAGACGGAAGAAGGAAGGAGAGACAGATGACAGGGGACAGTTTATTTATATTGGAGGCAGTGAAAAGGAGAAACAAGTAAACAAGTGACAGGTGGCTAAATATATCCCACGTGTCGCCATATCCAGGTGTCCATTACGTCGACCAGGTAACAAGGTGGATATGAACGAGCACACCTTCCTTCCTTCCTTCCATCTACGGCCTCCTTTCGAACCCCGGGGCGCAGACAGGAAGAGGAATCACCACGCAAATCACCGTGCCACCGAGGGAAGGATATGCATCAAAGAGAGTATCGTAAAGTTTAGGCTCAAAAAGAAATCCGAAACGGCAACTTTGCAAGGCCCGAAAACCAAACAAGTCTGCTCTCAAGTTTTGCGCAGCTCGTTACAACTTAAATGCTTTCGAGAGGAGGTAAATTGGCCCCTCGCAATTTCTGAAGTATATTTTTTTTTAACTTTTTTTTTTTTTTTTGGTGGTGGTGGTGGAAAGCGTTTAGGTAGTGAGCCTATTGTTGTTGTTCCCTTCCCCTCTCTCTCTCTCTCTCTCTCTCTCTCTCTCTCTCTCTCTCTCTCTCTCTCTCTCTCTCTCTCTCTCTCTCTCTCTCTCTCTCTCTCTCTCTCTCTCTCTCTCTCTCTCTCTCTCTCTCTCTGTCTCTCTCTCTCTCTCTCTCTCTCTCTCTCTCTCTCTCTCTCTCTCTCTCTCTCTCTCTCTCTCTCTCTCTCTCTCTCTCTCTTTTAATACGTTTTCATTCTTTTTTTTCTTTGATAGTGAAAAATGTGAAGGTAGTAGTGGTAGTGGGAGTAGTAGTCTTAGTAGTAGTAGTAGTAGTAGTAGTAGTAGTAGTAGTAGTTGTAGTAGTGGTAAGTGGTGGTAGTAGTAGTAGTAGTAATAGTAGTAGTAGTGGTGAGTGGTGGTAGTAGTAGTAGCAGTAAAACTCTCCACCCTCTCCACCCGATACTGACCTCTTTTGACCTCTCTCAGACCCGATATTGACCTCTTTTGATCTCTTATAAGGGCAGTGATTAGCGGGCTTTTTCTTTCTCTTTCAATTTTTTTTTTTTTGCCTTTGAACTGCTTCCTTTCCTGCAAAAATAAAATAAAAGGTAAAAGTAACAGTAGTAGAAGCATCAATGGTAGTCGTAGTGGAAGTAGTAGTTAGTAGTAGCATTAGTAGTAGTAGTAGTAGTAGTAGTAGTAGCAGTAGTAGTAGTTACTGATGTGGTACGTATGAAAAAGCAAAGATAGGATGAGGGAGAGTAGGAAGAAGAACAAGCCAATGAAAAAAAGAAGATAAACCCCCAAAAAGGAAAAGAAACGAAGAGAACGAAGAAAATAAAAGAAGCGAAGAAGGAAGAAATCGAAAAGAAAAATAAATAAAGAAAAATATATACAAGTAATCAGAGCTCTGGAGAAAATTTAAAATATATTTGCATACACAAGTCGCTCGCCTTTGGTAATACTCGAGCAAGGAAGGCTGGCAGGATAATGAGGGTCTTGGAGGAGGAGGAGGAGGAGATGTTGGAAAAGAGGGAGGAGAAGAAGGGGAAGGAAAAGAAAAGGAGATGGAAAAAAAGAGGAGGAGAAATGGGGAAGAAGGATGAGAAGGGGAAAAGGAAATGATAGAAGAGAAGGAGGAGGAGAAGAAGGATTAGATGGGGAAGGAAGAGAAAAGGAGATGAAAGAGAAAGAGGGGGAGAAGGAGAGAAAAGAGTAGGAGGAGAAGGAGGAGAAGAAAGAAGAGAGGAGAAAGGTAATGATGGAGAAATGAAGAAGATGGAAGAGGAAGGAAGAGGAGGAGGAGAAAAAAGGTAAAGGAGGAGGAGGAGGAGGAGGAGGTGGCGTAGGAAAAGGGAAAAAGGAGAAGATGGAAGATTACGAAGCTGGAAGAAGAAAGAGAAAGGAGGAGGAGGAGGAGGAGGAGAAGGGTAAGGAGGAAAAAATGAAGATGAAAGAGGAAGGAAGAGGAGGAGGAGCAGAAGAAGGAGGAGGAGGAGGAGAAGATGAAGCAGTAGGATGAGATGAGAGGACCTTTAAGTTATGAGAGTCCTTGATGGGAAAACTTGTGGCGCCATCTATCGTGATTCATCGAAATCAAAACTCGGGCGACTAAGTTAGCGATCGGATCAGGGAGGGAAGGAAGGAGGAAAGGAAGGAATGAGTGAGGCAGAAAGAGAGATAAAAGAGTGAGAGTTGAAGAGTAAAATGAAAAAAAAAGTTGATGTATTGCGGTTCGGAAAATAATAGAATAAGGAAGTGGAGTGAATGAGTGAGTGAATGAGTGACGGGATGAGTGTATGACAGAGGAAGAGAGAGGAAGTTATGAGTAGGGAGAGTGGGTGAAATACAATGAGTGAGTGAGTGAGTGTGTAAGGGAATGCATGAGTAAGTAGAAAAGGAATAATTCAATGGAAGGAAAAACCGTGTATGAGTGTGAGTGAGTGTGAATAAGAGTGAGTGAGTGAGTGAGTAAGTGAGTTTGCAAATGAGTTACCGAGTGAGTGAGTGAGTGAGTGTGGGAGCTAATGCAGTTAAGACCCAGCTGACTTCATATCCAGCAACAGTTTAGTCAGTCCGTCAATCCATTAGTCAGCCAGTCGGTCGGTCGGTCAGCCAGTCAATCCGTCAGACAGTCAATCCATCAGGAGTGTAAACATGTAAAATAGGACAGCTCAGGGTTAACCGTATGAATAATGATGGTAGTAGTAGTAGTAGTAGTAGTAGTAGTAAGTAACCACCCCTCCTTTGTCTTGCGTTTTACTACAATGCATAAGTTTGGACAAGTTTAAAGTCTCTCTCTATGTGTGTGTGTCTGTGTGTGTGTGTGTGTCCTCTTTGTTGTACTCCCACTCCATTCTCTCTCTCTCTCTCTCTCTCTCTCTCTCTCTCTCTCTCTCTCTCTCTCTCTCTCTCTCTCTCTCTCTCTCTCTTTTCGTCAACTCGCTTTCATCTCAATCAAAAACATCGGAATCTAATTTACATGTTTTTGTCGCTCTATTTTTTCCATCTATGGCTGTAATATCGTCTGGCTTCTGGTGCCGGTTTCTCCTCACCTTGACCTCGCTTCTTCGTCCTTTAAAATGTACGTTTCTCATTAACGCTCCTTTTGTCTCCTCACCTGCTTACCTGCACTTCATTGGCTCGGGCTTCCTGTTAATTAGTGACGCAGGTGTTCATTCAGGTTCGCTTTAAGTCTGGTATGGAATATGTATGAGAAAAACTAATTATTATGTATGCCACGTGCCTTACCTTTCTTCCTGTTTTCTCTTTGTTTGTTTAGTTTTCTGTCGGATTTCTTTTTAATCTTTTATTTTGTTACCTTTAATTCGTAACTCGGGTATTTCAGTTTCTTCCATCATTTTCGTAACTATTTGAATTCATGTTATTCTGCTTGTTATCTGTAAGTTATCTTCACTGCTTCATTTTTTGTCATATCCTTACTTTTTTCATCGGCATTTTCTTCAATTTAGAGCTCAGGGACAAATTTTAAATACATGTTGCCCTTCTTGTATTCTTTTTTCTTCACTGCTTTCCTTTTCGTCATGGTCATCAATTTTTTCGGGTCAGGTGTAAGTTTTGAATACAGGTTCCAACTGGTAAAACAAGCTATTCATTTATCTATTTCATCGTTTCATTCGTATGAGGTATGTCATTATATGCAAAATTATTATATATTGTTATTATTCCTCCTCCTTTTTTTTTTTTCTTACAACAAAGGAGACAGCTCAAGGGCACACAAAAAAAGGAAACAATAATAAAAAAAAAGCCCGCTACTCGCTGCTCCTAAAAATAATCCTAAAAGGTGGCCGAAAGAGAGGTCAATTTCTTTGCTTTCTTTATATTCTAGTTTAATTCAATAGGAACTCAGGTGCTGGGTCGTTCAGGCGTATTTTCATATATATCAAGTTTTTTCCCATTATCTTGCAAACACATCATTATTATTACTCCACTTAACTTTCCTTCCTCTCACTCTCTCCCTGTCTTCACTCTCCCTCCTCATCACCGCTTGTTTTCCTCCTCCGGTCGTACTTTCATTAATTAGACCAGGTGTGATGACGGCAGCTGTTCGGGGGGCGGCGCGTGGCTCACCTGAGAGGGAGGTATACTAATGAGAAACTTATGACCTCAAGCGGAGAGTGGAGGACGTTGGGAAAGGCCTTTGTTGAGGTGGACTTGTAGTGACTGATGATGATGATGATGATATGGGTGATGTGTGTGTCTTAAGGTGTGTGGGATATGTGTATAGCTTCCCCTTTCATGTTGCGTTCATCTGTATAGCAAAGTTGTGTTCCCCGTGAAAGAAAATTGTGGAGAAATGTGGGTAACTAATGTATTGGGCGGTTTCTTTCTCTCATTTCTCTCTCTCTCTCTCTCTCTCTCTCTCTCTCTCTCTCTCTCTCTCTCTCTCTCTCTCTCTCTCTCTCTCTCTCTCTCTCTCTCTCTCTCTCTCTCTCTCTCTCTCTCTCTCTCTCTCTCTCTCTCTCTCTCTCTCTCTCTCTCTTCCTTCCCATCCACCTTCCACCTTTATTTCCTCTTCCTTTTTTTCTTATTTTTTTATCCCCTTTCCTCGTCCCCTTCCTGGTCACCCTTCCTTCCTTGACCCTCCACCCACGTCTTCACCTTCTCCCTTTCCTTCCTCTTATCCGCCAATGTCCCTTTTTTTCACCTATTCCGTTTCTCTTTATTCTGTTTCGTGTTCTGCTTTTTTTCTGGGCCCTTCCTTACTTCCCCTGTTCACCCCCTTCACTTACGCCACCACCACTACCACCACCACTACCACATCTAACACCGCCACCACCACCATAACCACAACACTCGCGTCTTTCACATGCAGAGGAAGATCTATATAAGTACTAACAATATCCCGTGTAGCCTATCCGTTCAGCAGTATAGACGAGGACAAGATGTAAAGACGAGATGTAAAGACCTACTCCAATGACCTTCAACACCCACCCGACTTTCCTATGTTGATGAGGAACAAGTATTCTCGCCGTGTCGATTCTCCGTCAGTCGTCAGGCGGAGACGATGCGGGGTTGGGATGCGGTGGAAGAGCCATATACTGCGAGACACTTTCCCTCGACCCTCATTTCCTTCGCCTTGGCCTCCACGCTCCCGGTGGTTACAGAGTGGGACACGCGGCTCATTGTGACGCCCGAGCTGATTCCCACGGCATCTTTACCTTGGATGATGGTTCACGGTTTGGTTAAGGTGATATCGATGCTTAGGAGTCTTCAAAATGACCTGTTTAACTCCATAACACGAAAAAGGAAGTCCCAGAAACATGTCACGCTTAAGTTGTCAGAGGAAAACGGTTTGGGATGGATGGCAGCCGCGTCCCACACTTAACCTTCACAGCGTTTCCTGCATCACCTATTCACTCGCTGCAAGGATGTCAACACCTGGTTAGAAAGGATAGAAAGGAGACACACTAGCCCCCCCATCGTTTGCCTTTCCCCGGGGACTGAGATTTCGTTGATGCAGTAATTAGAACCTCTAGACCTAAACTGACCAGAAACGAAACTAAATATCTGCAATTTTCATATATGGCTGCAAGGATGTCAACACCTGGTAAGAAAGGATAGAAAGGAGACACACTAGCCCCCCGTTTGCCTTTCCCCGGGGACTGAGATTTCGTTGATGCAGGAATGAGAACCTCTTGAACTAAACTTACCTGAAGCGAGTGCAAAGAGCTGGAGTTTTCTTGTCTGGCTGCGTGTGGCCCTCCTTACCTTGTCTTAACCAGTGGAAGCAGGAATAGGTAGTGTCTCCCATTCTATACCAAAACACCTAAAACTACCACATAAACTCTTACTGAAAGCTGAAATCATAGTTCTGTGTGACTCGATCGTGTTCTTTGTCCTAGCCAGCCATACCCAGCCGTGGATGAAGGGAGATTTACATAGGCGACTTCTGTGCTACACCAAAACCTAAAAAACTTTCTCACTAACACTTACTGAAGACTACGAGTACGACCCTAGCCCTCAATGACTCGTGTTCTTTGTCCTAGCCAGCCATGCCCAGCCATGGATGAAGGGAGATTTACATAGGCGACTTCTGTGCTACACTAAAACCAAAAAAACATTCACACTAACACTTACTGAAAACTACAAGTATGACCCTAGCCCTCAATGACTCGTGCTCTTTGTCCTAGCCAGCCATGCCCAGCCGTGGATGAAGGGATAGCTCGTTTTCTAATGCTAAACTACAACAAAAAGAACTATTGCATGATTTATTACTGAAACTTAAACCCACGGATATCAGTCAGACAGTTCACGCCCTGCTGACCCTGCCCCCTCCCTACTAGCCTGCCCTCCCTGTCCACCCTGCTAGCCTGCCCTCCCTGTCCACCCTGCTAGCCTGCCCACCCTCCTAGTTTGCGTGCCCTGTTACCTTGCCTGCCTTGATAATCCTGCCACCCTGCTAGCTTGCCCTTCAATACCGATCTGCTAGCCTGCCCTTCCTGACCACCCTGCTAGCCTCCCCACCCTCCTAGTTTGCGCGCCCTGTTACCTTTCCTGCCTTGCTAATCCTGCCACCCTGCTAGCTTGCCTTTCTGTACCGATCTGCTAGCCTGTCCTCCCTGCTACCCTACCCTCCCTGGCCCCCTTGCTAGCCTACCTTCCCTGCCCCCTCTGCTAATCTACCCTCCTTGTCCACCCTGTCCTATCTACCCCCTCCCTTGGACCCCCTCCCCTCGCCTTGCTCTCTCCTGCCCAGCAATGGTCAACCGTGGCGTCGCGTGACCTCGGCGACAGCTGCAGGGGCGTGGGAGGATCACTGACCTTATTAGTGACCTTATTAATGACCTTTTTGGCGCGGACGGATGATGCCAAGCCCGTACAGCCAAACCCGCCGCCCTAAACCCCCGCCTCGCCGACCTGGTAAAGCCCGCTCGGTAACAGTAAAGAAAAGGTTAAAACAATAGAGTGTGGGCGTGGGTGTGCATCCGCGGCGGCGAAAATGTCATAAAAAAAGGTGAAAGGAAGAGAAAGTTTTTGATGTAGGCGGTGACTGAAAGAAAGGAGAGGAGAAAACAGATTGAAGAGGGTACGCTGGAATATTATGAGGTAGAAGAGAAATTTGTTGATGTATATTCTGATTGAGAGAAAGGAGAGGAGAAAAACAGATTGAAGAGGGTACGCTGGAACATTATTATGAGGTAGAAGAGAAATTTGTTGATGTATATTCTGATTGAGAGAAAGGAGAGGAGAAAACACAGCAAGAATAGTATTTTGAGATAGAAGAGAAATTTGTTGAAGTACGTTTTGATATAAAGAAAGGAGAGAACACATAATTATTGAAGGGTACACGAAAATATTGCTTTGAGATAGAAGAATTTTTTTTGTTGGTGTAGGTGGTGATTGAAAGAAAGGAGAGGAGAAAACATTGAAAAGGGTACGCTGGAATATTATCATGAGGTAGAAGAGAAATTTGTTGATGTGCGTTTTGATTTACGGAAAGGAGAGGAGAAAACATTGAATAATATTAAGAGGTAGAAGAGAAGTTTGTTGTATATATTTGGATTTACGGAAAGGAGAGGAGAAAACAGATTGAATAGGGTACGCAAGGATATTTTTTATGAGGTAGAAGAGAAATTTGTTGATGTCTACGTGGTGAATTAAAGAGAGGAGAGGAGAAAACTGCACTGAATAGGGTACAGAAGAATATTATAATGAGATAGAAGAGAAATTTGTTGTGTATACATGGTGATTTAAAGAGAGGAGAGGAGAACACAGCATTGAATAGGGTAAACAAGGATATCATAATGAGGTAGAAGAGAAATTTGTTGATGTCTACGTGGTGAATGAAAGAGAGGAGAGGAGAAAACAGCATTGAATAGGGCACACGAGATTATTATTTTCATATTTAAGAGAAAGTCAGTTTACGATCGAAGCCTTTAGATGAGAAGCGAACACAACTTAATAGTGTAATAGTACATAATATAAGTAAATAGGAGTAAATAAGACGGAGTGGATGGTAAACTGATGTAGGTTATAATTTAGAAAAGGAGAGAATGATACAGCTTAAAATAATAGTATAAAAAGGGTGACAGGAAGTAAAAGTGGTGTGTGTGTGTGTGTGTGTGTGTGTGTGTGTGTGTGTGTGTGTGTGTGTGTGTGTCATTTAATTAAACCTCATTGTCTTTTTACTAGGCCAGCGTTGTTACTAATTTAAATCTTATCAGCGTAGTGAACAAAAGTAATCAACAAGAAGAATGATAAACTAGAAATACTAAAAGATCCATCATTGATCAAAACAGCGTAGTAGTAGTAGTAGTAGTAGTAGTAGTAGTAGTAGAAGGTAGTTGCAGGTGGTGATGGATGTGAAATGTTGTGTTTATCTTCCCTAGACTTTTACAACTATTCGGGGAGGTTGCGTGCGCTCTCTCGCCGACAGAGGCTTTGAGGCCAGCGGAATAAATGAGTCTGGGCAGCTTTTGACACCTGTTTGTTAATATATTCGTCTTCATTATATTCCTTTCCTATTTTCTTTCTTCTTTTCTTCCCCTTTTTTATTTACTTTTCTTCCTTTTTTTCTCATTGTTTCTTTCTTTCCTTCTTTCTTTCCTTTGTCTTTCTCTGTTTGGATTTTTATGTTAAGTGTCATTGATGCGATTTTAGCAAAGTTGTAAGAATTGATAGAGTGAAGTTAAGGAGGACGAGGTAGTGGAAGAGGAAGAAAGTTAAGTGTAGGTGGAGTAATTGGAGCATGAAGTGGAGGAGGAGCGAGAAGAGGAGGAAGAGGAGGAGAAGGATGGGAGTTGTCAGATGAGGAGAAGATTAAGTGTAGGTACATAATGAAAAGACCAAAACGAAAAAAAAAATACCACCATTAATAAGAAGAGTATAAGAAAGGAAGGAAGAACAAGAACAAGAACAAAAACAAGATGAGGAACAAGAGGAACAGGAACAGGATTGAGACGTAAAAGGAGAAACAGGAGAAGAAAAAGGAGGAGGAGGGTAAAGTAAGGAAGATAAGAAATACAAGAAGAAGGTTGAGAACAAGATGGACAATAACAACACGAACCAAAGAATAAGCAATGTGTAATCAAGAGAAGGAGGAGAAGGAGGAAGAGGAGGAACCAGAGGGAAGGGAAGGAGCCGAGGAGAGGAGAAACGAAGAACACAGAAAAAAGAATAAGAGTAAGCAATGGAGAATCAAACGTAGGAAGAGATAGAGAAGAAGGAAGAGGAGGAACCAGAGGGAAGGGAAGGAGCCGAGGAGAGGAGAAACGAAGAACACAGAGGAAAGAATAAGAGTAAGCAATGGAGAATCAAACGAAGGAAGAGATAGAGAAGAAGGAAGAGGAGGAACCAGAGGGACAAGGCCAAGAAGAGGAGACACGAAGAGCAACCAGGATAGAATAAGAATAAACGATGGAGAATCACGAGAAGGAGAAGGAAAGGAGGAGGAGGAACCAGGGGGATGGGAAGGAGCCGAGTGGGGGAGATACGAAGAACACAGAGGAAAGAATAAGAATAAACGATGGAGAATCACGAGAAGGAGAAGGAGAGGAGGAGGAGGAGGAGGAGGAACCAGAGGGAGAACCAATTATAGGAGAGGCCAGAAGCACCCAAGACCCTGTGCAATGTTTAATGGATCACAGCATCACCTCAGGCCCACTTCTGCTCTTCTTCTCCTCACTTCTCCTCTTCCCTGGCGCCCGTGTATCCGTGAAGCCCCGCCGACGCCAGCCTCCGCCCACATCCCCCGACCTCTCGCTCTCTCTCTCTTCACCTCGTCCGCCGTCTTCCACCTTCCCGCCTATCTCACCCTCCCTCACCTTTCCTTCCACCTCTCCACCTTCTCACCTCCTCACCCCACGCCTTTCCTCATAAATCATAGCCTTCCATCCTGCCTTCCTTTCTCCTGTACCCAGTGTCTCTCTCTCTTTTTTTTTTTTACAGTAAAGGAAGCAGCTCAAGGGCAAAAAAAAGAGAAAAATAAGAAGGAAATAAAAAGCCCGCTAATCGCTGCTCCTATAAAAGAGAGCAGTAAAGAGTGACCAAAAGAGAGGTCAATTTCGGGTCTGCTTCTTTCTTTATATATTGTTTGAGTTTAAAAGGGTGATGCGACGGAGATGAGCTCTGAGGCCACGCGCAGCTTTAGCATATGCTCCCACCTTAACTAACTTAATATTATGACCTTTCCGAGTCTTTGCAATTCTTTAACCTTCCAAGTAGGTACCCACATTTCACCTCCCTCTCTCAGTTCTTAATTTCACGCACACTGACCTTGCTTCTTCCTACCTATTACCTTCTACCTTACCTCATTTACCTTACCTACCCATTTTCTACCTCTTCCCTTACCACCTTTACCTTCTGTGACCGTAACCCATCCAGCATGCTCCTCCTTACCTCGCCATTTCCCTACCTCTTCCCTTAACACCCTCTCCTTTACCTTCTGTGACCGTAACCCATCCAGCATGCTCCTCCTTACCTCGCCATTTCCCTACCTCTTCCCTTAACGCCCTCTCCTTTACCTTCAATGCCCGTTACCCATCTAGCTTGCTCCTCCCCCTCCACCCCACCTTACCTTTAACTTACCTTAGCTTCCCATTTCCCTACCTCTTCCCTTAACGCTCTCTCCTTTACCTTCAATGCCCGTTACCCATCTAGCTTGCTCCTCCCCCTCAAGCCATCCTTACCTATTCCTACCTTACCTACCTACCCATTTTCTAGTTCTTCCTCTACCACCCACGCCTTCCCCTTCCCCTCATAACTCACCGTCCTCACCTCCTCCTGTCAACTGCCTCCGTTTTTTGTTCATCTTTTAACCCTTTTTTTTTGTACCGTACTTTCGCCCACGCCGCCCTCTCAGACTTTTAACTTCCTACCTACCTTTCCTGCCCACGCGTCTCCCTCTCCTCCTGGTCCTCCGCCCACGCTTAAACCTTGTCTCAGTTCCGGATTCTGAGACGCATTCGGCTCCCACAATCAGTATTTTCAAAGGCCACAGGGGAGATTAGTCGGGTTCGCATGAGTGCTTTTCGCTTTCATGGTGTAGAAGCCTTGTCAAACTATCGCTAGGCTCATAAAACTAACCTCATTGGAATTACTCACAACAACCCTCACGAAACCCTTATCAAAGAGCAGCAAGTAGCGGGCTTTTGCTTTCATTATTGTTTTCTTTTTTTTTTACGCCCTTGAACTGTCTCCTCTGCTGTAAAAAAAAAATGTGGGTATGTGAGGGATGTGAGCCTCGAAATGTTGGAGTATAAAACCGTATTCTTAAATGTATCGACACCTCAGTTCGTCTGTTTGAAAAGACTCATGTATAAGTTCCGGGGGTTTTGATGGAGTGTTGTGTGATCCTAATGATAGCTGTACACGATTTCTGCACCCTTATCTATAAAATCACCCATAAAAACCCGGTTAATCTTCCTTATGGCCTTAGAGACTAGTCGTAATGGGAGCTTGATACTTTTAAACATATGGACCATTGACGATTTCTGCACTCTGAACTTTAAAATCACCCATAAAAACCCAGTTAACTTTCTCTGTGGCCTTGGAAAATAGTCGTAATGAGTGCTCGATTTTTTTTTTTTTACAGCAAGGTAGACAGCTACTTTTAAACAGATACTTTTAAACACATGGACCATTGACGATTTCTGCACCCTGAACTGTACAGTCATCCATGAAAACCCAGTTAACTTTCTCTGTGGCCTTGGAAAATAGTCGTTATGAGTGCTCGATTTTTTTTTTTTTACAGCAAGGTAGACAGCTACTTTTAAACAGATACTTTTAAACACATGGACCATTGACGATTTCTGCACCCTGAACTGTACAATCATCCATGAAAACCTAGTTAACTTTCTCTGTGGCCTTGGAAAACAGCCGTAATGGTAGCCCGATACGTTTAAAATTATGGACCTATGAGTCTTAACCTAACCCTAACCCTCACCCTTTCTCACCTTACCTTCCCAACCTACGTATGCTGCCTTCTTTTTTTCTTTCTTTATTAGCATATTCCCACTGACGACACCACCGCCGCCCTGTCCCTCCACCCACCCACCGCTCCTTACCTGCCCTTTAATTAACAGGTAACGTCCAAGCCCACCTGTGTCCGTATTCTTCTTCCTTTCTTTTTTATCTCGATTTTTTTTCTCTTTTTCTCTCCCACCTTTATTGCACTGGTTCATTAGTTTGTTTTTAGCAACTTAGTAGATCATATTTACCTTTCCTTTAATTAGCAGGTGACGTCCCAGCTCACCTGCGTTCCTATTCTTTTTTCTTTATCTCGATTCGTTTTTTTCTCTCCCACCTTTATTGCACTGGGTCATTAGTTTGTTTTGAGCACCTTAGAAGTTCATATTTACCTTCCCTTTAATTAGCAGGTGACGTCCCTTCCCACCTGTGTTCCTATTCTTCTTCCTCTTTTTTATCTTGTGTCTTTTTCGTATTGTACTGGTTTATTAGTTTTTGTTATCACCTTAGAAGTTCATTTTTACCATCCCTTTAATTAACAGGTAACGTCCCTTCCCACCTGTGTGCCTATTCTTCCTTTCTTTTTTATCTCGCTTCTTTTTTCCTCTTTTTTTTCTCTCTCAGCCTTATTGCACTGGTTCATAAGTTTTTTTTTACCATATTTACCTGCTCATTTTAATTAAGACCCACCTTACCTGTGTACCTACCTATTTTTCTTCCTTTCTTCTTTATATCGCTTCTTTTTTCCTCTTTTTTTCTCGCAGCCTTATTGCACAGGTTTATAAGTTCTTTTTTAGCACTTTGGTAGTTCATATTTACCTGCTTATTTTAATTAACACCTACCTTACCTGTTTACCTGTTTGTCTTCCTTTCTTCTTTGTCTCATTTCTTTTTTCTCTCTTCCTCACTCACCCTACCCGTGTACATACTTTTCTTTCTTCTTTATATCGTCTTCATTCTCAGCCTTATTATATTGATTTTGTTTTGTTTTTAGCGCTGTTGTAGTTCATATTGACGGTGAGAGCCCTTTTGTTGATTTTGGTATGTTTTTTTGTTCTCATATTTCTTTTAGTTTGTGTTTTGGCGTGATATTTTACCTTATATTTCCTCTAGTTTGTGTTTTCATATGCTTCTTTTCTTTATAATTATTCTAGTCTGCGTTTTGATATGCTTCTTTTCTTTATAATTCTTCTAGCTTGTGTTTTGATATGCTTCTTTTCTTTATAATTCTTCTAGCTTGTGTTTTGATATGCTTTTCTTTATAAGTCTTCAAGTTTGTGTTTTGATATGCTTCTTTTCTTTATAAGTCTTCAAGTTTGTGTTTTGGTATGCTTCTTTTCTTTATAATTCTTCTAGTTTTGTGTTAGGAAGAAGGGATCCTGCCCCCCTTCCCCCCCACTCCCCCCCACCCCCCACCCCCACACACACACACCTATCTCGCAGCTTTACATATTTCGCAATACAATGGCACGTGTTATTATTTTCCCATTTTCTTTCTAATTTGTGTCAGAATAGAAGTCATCCTGCTCCACCCACCCCCACACCCACACACTCACTCCCTAGCCACACACACCCCTCGCCCACACACACTCTTAACATACACACCTATCTCCTAGCTTACATATTCCATACAACACA
This sequence comes from Eriocheir sinensis, assembly GCF_024679095.1. Taxonomy (NCBI): domain Eukaryota; kingdom Metazoa; phylum Arthropoda; class Malacostraca; order Decapoda; family Varunidae; genus Eriocheir; species Eriocheir sinensis. The sequence continues at coordinate 14,206,589 of NC_066536.1, forward strand.
CTGGAACGCGTTATTATAATGCCTTTTTTATTTTTATTTTGCTGGTAGTTTGTGTCAGAATAAAAGTCATCCTGCTCCACCTACCCCCACACCCCCACACCCACCTACCCCTACACACACATTTCGCAGTCTACCTTTTTCACACAACACACCGACACGCGTGGAAAGACACAAATATTCTAATTAAACCTGGCTTGCATAACTTTACCGCCAGGACTGTAAATTTCAGGCTCAGCTGGACACACAAAAATGGGAATGATGGTAGATCCGCTGTTTTTCATATCGGCTTAGTCTTTATTTCATCGTTATCTTACATCGTCTTATATCGTGGTCTTACCGGAGGGAATCTGCCCCGTCAAACGTACTGCATGCTGGTGGTGGTGGGTTCATGCTATATTTTACGGTTATGCTGCATTTATGACGTTTATGCTGCAATTTCAACGTGTGTGCTGCCTTGATTAACGTTTTTGCTGCATTTGTTAACGTTTATTCTACCTTTTTTAATGTTTATGCTACCTATATTAACGTTTATGCTATATATGTTAACGCTTATGCTGCAATTTATGACGTTTATGCTGCCTCTGTTAACGTTCGTGCTACATTTATGACGTTTACGCTACATTTCTCAACGTTTTTACTACCTATATTACGGTTTATGCTACATTTGTTAACGTTTCTGCTATATTTTTATTTTCTCTCCCCCCCCCACCCTGATTCCTTCCCTCCTGTATTTTTTTTTTTGCCTCTATCCATAACCTTCTCTCTCTCCTTCCCTCCTCCTCCCTTCTCGAACTCTCTCCATTTCTCTATTCCCTTATTTCTCTTCCTTATCTCTTTCCACCTTCCTCTGTTCATTTCTTTCCTAGTTCTTTTATTTCTCTCTTCTCTTCTTTTTATTTTTATTATTTTGCCTCACTATCCATTCCCTCCTCTCTTCCTTTCCCCTCCCCCATTTTCAAACTTAGTATATCATCTTCCTTCCCTCCCTTTCTCGTTTTCCCATCTGTCATTCCTCCTCCTCCTCCTCCTCCTCGTCCTCCTTTCCCTATCCAGTCCTCCGCTCATAAATAGACGATTTTTCATCCATATTTCTGGCAAAGAACTACAAATAAAAAGATTAATTATGGATTCTTTCTTTCAGCTTGGATTAGAGAGAGAGAGAGAGAGAGAGAGAGAGAGAGAGAAAATTTACATCCCTTCATCACTTATCCGTTTCATCAAAATAACAATAAAAATAATGATGACAATAATAATAACAGTAATAATGATAATAAATAATAATCATACCAACTGAGCGTACACGTGCGAAGAAACCATCACCTTAGTTCTCGATGAAGCCATTTTCCCGCGCCATGAAAGTCGAAGAGAGAAAACTAATAATAATAAAGTTGAAAAAATAAGATGTTGGTGATAGCAAAAAGGGTGTCGAGGTCTTTGCAGGCGCCCTTACCTCATGCATACACGTGTACACTCCCTTGTATGTACGTAACCTACACACACACACACACACACACACACACACACACACACACACACACGTTATATAAAGACATTCTCAACCACTCAATAATCTTTTCCGTCGCCCATTCCTTTTCATGTCTTTACTTATATGGGTGACTAATCCTCTTTCCCTTCTCACCCCCTGTCCCTTTTCCTCCTCTCCCCTTTTCCTCCTCCTCCTCCTCCTCCTCCTTTTCCTTCCTTTCCATTCTCGTATATCCTTTTGCGGTCCTCTCCTCCTCCTCCTCCTCCTCCTCCTCCTTTTCCTTCCTTTCCATTCTCGTATCCTTTGCTGTCTTCTCCTCCTCCTCCTCCTCCTCCTCCTCTCTCTCTCTCTCTCTCTCTCTCTCTCTCTCTCTCTCTCTCTCTCTCTCTCTCTCTCTCTCTCTCTCTCTCTCTCTCTCTCTCTCTCTCTCTCTCTCTCTCTCTCTCTCTCTCTCTCTCTCTCTCTCTCTCTCTCTCTCTCTCTCTCTCTCTCTCTCTCTCTCTCTCTCTCTCTCTCTCTCTCTCTCTCTCTGTCTCTCTCTCTCTCTCTCTCTCTCTCTCTCTCTCTCTCTCTCTCTCTCTCTCTCTCTCTCTCTCTCTCTCTCTCTCTCTCTCTCTCTCTCTCTCTCTCTCTCTCTCTCTCTCTTAATGTTAGTTATTATTATTATTATTATTATTATTATTTATTTTTTGTTATTATTATCACTTATATCATTATTATTATTTTTATCATTCCCACTGAACAGAAAACGGAAAGGAAAAAGCAAACAAACTGAATATAAATGCTTTTAATAATTTTATGAATGGAGGGAAGTCTTATGAATAGACCAGCTGTTCGTTAGTTGTGTGTGTGTGTGTGAGAGAGAGAGAGAGAGAGAGAGAGAGAGAGAGAGAGAGAGAGAAAAGAAGAAGGAAGAATGAAGTAAGTGAAAAAAAAGGGGAGAAAAAGATAACGAAGAAGGATGATGATAGAGTGGAAACGAAGGAGGGAAGAGGGATAGGAAAGGAATAAAGGAGGAAGAAGTAGGAAGTAGAGAAAATGGGAAGGGGTAAAGGAAAAAAACGAAGTAGGGTGACAGAGAAGGAACGAAAGACGGGAGGAGAGAGGGAAGGGGAAGGTGGGAAAGGAGGACTAAGGAAGGAACTGAGAACGTGAGACTAATTATGAGCTGATGAAAGACCTTCCTGCTGGGGCTCAGTGAGGACCTCTAGGGGCGATAAACCTGTCGGGGTAATTAACGAAGGCGATCAACAGGTGCTAACGAGACATCACGAGGAGCAATAAGGAATGATAAGTGAGCGGGGGGGGGGGGGTTGCGAGAGAGGGGGGGGGGGTCGAGGAAGGGGGAGGGGGAGGGAAGGGGGGAATGTTACCTATACCCTTGCACGCCCACCTGTTTCTCCCTAATCAGCTCCTTATTAGGCAGGTGATTAAGAAGAGAGGTATCCTGGAAAAGGTGTGCAGGAAATGGTTGATTGAGGGCCACTTATGGTAGGGGATGGAAGGTGCAGTACACGGTTGACTGGTTTTGTTTTGTTTTGATTTTTGTTTTGATTTTATTTTGTTTGATGTTTGTTGATTTTTTTATTTTGTTTTTGATTTTTTTTTGTTTTTGTTTTGATTTTTTTTTTATTGCGACTACCTTTCTACCTTCCTTTTTTCCTTCCCTCCTTCCTTCCTTTCTTCCTTCCTTCCTTACTTAATTCCTTTCTACCTTACCTCCTTCCTTTCTAGCCGCTGCCTCTGCCTCAAGTTCTTTCGTTGGTTGTCGCAGGAAAACGTCGAGTGAGTGGAAGTGTTTTGTCATGTTCAGGGAAGGGTTGGGTTGTGTTTTGTCTAGCGCGGGGTTAGGGTGTATGACGAGAGTGATTTGCAAGATTTGTGATTGTTACCTTCTTTTTTTTCCTCCCTCGTTTCCTTCCTTCCTTCCTTCTTTCCTATCGTACGGCTTGACTTCCTTCCTTCCTTCCTTCCTTTCCTTCTTCCTTCCTTCCTTCATTCTTTCATTCATTCCGCCCTTCCTCCCTTTGTTCCTTTCCTTTCCTTTCCTCTTTCCTACTATTAAACACGCAGGAGAGAGAGAGAGAGAGAGAGAGAGAGAGAAAAGTAAACACTGTAAATGGAAAGAATAAAGCTCACAATAATCTCTCACACTTTACAGCCACAAAGAAACAGCAGAAAACCAACCAAAGAGGAAGATCGTGCGACTTTTAAGGGTCACTTCCTCAAACATTTCGAGGCTCACACACACACACACACACACACACACACACACACACACACACACACACACACACACACACACACACACACACACACACACACACACACACACACACACACACACACACACACACACACACACACACACACACACATTTGATAAGGCTTTCGTTGAGGTTGTGGTTTTCGTATGTTTTATGAGGTTAGCGATAGTTTGACGGAGGGAGCGAAACAAAAGCGAAAAAGAACAGTAGCGTGTAAGAAGAATGAGAGAGAAAGAAAGAAGGAGAGAAGGAAGGAAGGAAGGAAAGTATCGCCGAAGAAAGAAAGAAAAGCAGCGATGGAAGAAGACCAGGCACCCTTCTGCACCGTGAATGTGAATAACACTCTCAAGAACCGAACTAAAAATCTCCTTGTGACTTTTGGGAATAGTTCTTGTGAGAGGCGAACGTGTCTGAGATTACGAGCCTGAGAAACCGACCTCCTTTATTTAACTTTGTGATTCACGTTAACGCCAAGTACAGTGACACTTAGCGGGCAGTTACGAGACGTTCCTGCTGTTTAAAGTCCTACGCTTGCTTCCATGTATGTGTATAAGGTGCAGGCGTGACGAGGAGGAGGAGGAGGAGGAGGAGGAGGAGGAGGAGAGATTAGAGGAGGGGCTAGAGAGAGAGAGAGGAAGTCATGTGCTTGTTTGGTGAGAGAGGGAAAGCGTGTGTATGGAGGCGTTGGTGTTTCTCTCTCTCTCTCTCTCTCTCTCTCTCTCTCTCTCTCTCTCTCTCTCTCTCTCTCTCTCTCTCTCTCTCTCCGGTGGTGATGTCATAAGTTACAGACTCGCTTACTCATAACACTCTCACCTTCAACATTGCTAATTCTCCTTTTTCTCCTCCTCCTCCTCCTCCTCCTCCTCCTCCTCCTCCTCCTCCTCCTTCTTCACGTCCATCTCCTCCTCCTACTATGCTTCTCCATGTCCATATCTTCATCTCACGCCTTCTATTTTCTTTTCTTTTTGTTTTTCGTGTTTTTTGTTCGTCTTCATCTTCGTCTTTTCTTCTTCCTCCTCCTCCTCCTTCTTTAAGTTCTCCATCTTCTCCACCCACTAATGCTCCTCTTTTCCATACTCATATCATTCTTTTTTACGCTTTCTTATTTTTATTTTATTCGTCTCTTCTCTTAATTCTCTTTACGTTCCTTTTCAGTCTTATATACTTCTTTTTTATTTGCCTTTATTTCTCTCAGTCTCCTTATCCATCTTCTAATTAATTGATATGACCCTCACTGTTTACTCTATCTCGGTATCTATATCTATCTATCTATGTATCTATCTATCCACCCACCCCCTACACACACACCGAAAGCTCTCAGTGTAGTGCAGGGAGTGTAGGTACTTGCTGGCGATCGCGAGTCCAGTACATGATCAGACCACGGTGAAGTACCCAACGTCCCACACCAGCACCAGCCCTCATTCCTTGCCCAGGGGAACGCCGCCACCCGAACCAAGGCCACTCGCGTCCCCGTCCCACGCCCTCCCGCCGCCCGCCCAGCCCCTAATATGCCTCAGCCTCGCCAATATTTCTCTCAACATTCATATGCTCGATACAGCCCACTTATTTGGCGGTTCTCGGCTCGTCCGTAAACAATATTGCTGATCTCTCTCTCGACATGCAGATGAGCGATATACGGCGCACTTATTATGGTGATACTTGGCCCTTACGTAAACAAACAAGCCTGCTTCTGGTCCTTTGCTGCTGTCCTTTCTTTCTTTCTTCGGTGATACTTTCCTTCCTTCCTTCCTTCCTTCTCTCCTTCCTTCTTTTTTTCATTCTCTTTCTCCTTACATGCTACTGTTCTTTTTCTCTCGTTTCGCTCCCTTCTTCCATCCTTCAATAAGTCTCCGTGATGCAGCGGTTAGTGTGCCTAGCTACGAATCTATGGGCCAGGGTTCGAATCTCGGCCTTGGGAGGTGTCACGCAGCCCACCCATCCAGGTCTTCATCCTTCATTTCGGGATGGTCGATATACAGCAACTGAACCTGAGGAATCCTGGGGAAGATAAACTGTGGTAACCCGGATGTTGCAATGGTCCAGTGTCCCGGGTTAATGAGTTCCCACTGTCTCACCCACTACGGGCTCAAGGGTCAATGGTACGGAGATGAGCATCGGGGCCTCGCGCAGCTAATAGCATATACTCCCAAATTATATATACCTTTTCATCCTTCGGCGATAAGGTCGTCAGTGAACAAATCTTCCTCCTCTTTCCTTCCTTTCTTTTCATCCTTGTTCTTTTTGGCGGTACTCGGGTCACACGTAAACAAACTTCTCCTTATGCTCTTTATTTCCTGTTCTTCCGTCCTTCCCTTCTTTCTTTCTTCTTCTTTTGGTTGGAAAGTCTTTTTGTGGTTGCATTAGACAAACTAGCTTCCTATTCCTCTCTCTCTCTCCTGTTCTTCCATCCTTCCTTTCTTTCTTCCTTTCCTTCTTTCTTCTGCTGGTTTTGGAAAGTCTTGTGGTTGCATTAATATCACAAACTAGCCTCCTTTCGCTCTCTCTCTTCCTTTCCTGTTCTTCCATCTTCATTCATTAATTCCTTTCTTTTTCTGCCGGTTTTGGAAAGTCTTCTTGCGGTTGCATTAATATCTTCTTAGGTGTCATTTTTTGCGGCGTTAATGAGCGTTTAAAGTAATTTGTGGCTCATTTGTTTTGATAATTGCTTAACTTTTTTATTGCCTCTGCTTCGTCTTGCCTTAATCGCCGTGTTTTTTTTTATCTGGCTGTTAGTCTTGCTTATCTGATTGTTTGTTTGTTTAGCTTTCTCGTTTGGGCTGCTTAGCTCGCCTGATGTTGGCGTTATATTTAGTTCTTTCCTGTTTTTTATTTTGTTTTTTTACTTTTTATTTTTACTCTTTCTTTTTTTCTGTCTACCTTTCCATTTTTTTTTACTTTTTCTCTTCATTTTCTTTCTTTCTGTCTGTCTGTCTTTATCTCTATATCTGTCTATCTTCCTTCTCGTCTCCTTTCCTTTCTTTTCTTCCTTCCTTCTCTCCTTCATTCTTTCTTTCTCTTTCTCTTTTCATTTTATTCATTCATTGTTTTCTTTGTATATATGATTTCATTTTTACTGGACGGCTTTCTTTTCTCCCTTTCTTTTTTTCTTTCATATATTACTTCGTTTTCTTACTTTCTTTCATTTCTCTTTTCTCCTCCATCCCCTTCTTGCATTCTCTATAACTTCCTTCCTCTCTCCCTTCCTTCTCTCCATCCCTCCTTTCATATTTCTACCCTACTTCTCATCTCCTTGACTTCCCCTTTTCTGTCTCGTAATTATTATTTTTTTTCTTTTCTCCATCCTCTCCTCTTCCATACTTTATGTCTTCCTTCCTTCCCTCCATCCTTTCTTTCATATTTGTACCCCACTTTTTTATCTCCAAGACCTCCCCCCCCCCCCCCTTCTCTATCTCGTAATTTATTCCCTTTTGTTTAATCTACCCTTCCTTCTTAACCCTTTCTTCTTGCATTCTATTTCTTCCTTCTCTTCTTTCTTTCCTTCCTTCCGTTCCTATTTTACTTCTTTCCCTTTTCTTTTCACCTTTATCCTCTCTTCCTGCATTCTTTCTTCGTTCCTTCCTTCCTTTCCTTCTTCCTTTCTTCCTTTCCTCTCATACTTGTACCCCACTTCTCATCTCGACTCTCTCCCCTCCTTACCCTCCTTTCCTCTAAATGCTTGTATGTAGGAGGGTGGGAGGTGTGTGTATGGGGGGCTGAGAGGTGAGGCAGGTGAGTGAGGGGAACAGGTGAGAGGGTACAGGTGGGTCGGCGTGGCCCCCTGCATGCACCTGGTCACCGCCGCCGCAGCCAATTAGTAAACAGGATTAGTCTTTGTTTGTGTTACGCCAAGGTGGTAATTGTTCCTTGGCTGGTACTTTAGAGATTGTGTTGCTTGTTATTGTTGTTGTTGGTGGTGGTGGTGGTGGTTTTTTTTTTTCTTCCTCTTCCTCTTCCTCTTATTTTTCTTCGTCGTTGTGTTCTTCTTCTTCTTCTTCTTCTTCTTCTTCTTCTTCTTCTTCTTCTTCCCTGTAGTAGTAGTAGTAGCAGTAGTAGTAGTAGTAGTAGTAGTAGTAGTAGTTGTTGTTGTTGTTGTTGTTGTTGTGGTGGTGGTGGTGGTGGTGGTGGTTGTTGTTGTTGTTGTTATTGTTGTTGTTGTTGTTGTTGCTGCTGCTGTCTTACGTGTTAAGTGTTGCGTGGCGGATCATGTCTTGCAATAATGTTCAGGCGGGCGCCCACGCACACACACACACACACACACACACACACGCCTTATACGGTATGTGGGTGACGCTGTAGTGGTGGAGTGAAGCCCCCTACACTGCCTCCCTTTCCCCCTCCCTCCCCCAACACATGACTCCCCCCTCCTTCAACCCTCCTCTACGACCCCCCAACCTCCTCCCTTTGTCCTACTCCCCCCCCCCCCCCAAGCGAAGTGACGGCTGACATTTTTCTTCTTTTAACCCCTTTATTTTTGTTTATGTCGTGAGCAGCTTGTTTTATTTTATTTTTTTTGCTTCCTTTGTTGTAATAAGAGCCCGTTGTCATTTGTCTTTTAATTTAGGAGTTGATTAGTTGCGTCGTTAATAGCTTCCACCTCTTATTTAATGTGGGTTTATTAAGTGTTTGTTTGTGATTATTTATTATTATCGTCTTTTTATACTTTAACTTTCTTTGACGTTTGGCTTTCTTTATATTTCGTGTTTCGTTTTGATTCGAATACCTGATTGCTTCCAGGTTTATTTCCATATTTGAATCTAAAATCTCTTGTTCTTCATTTTTTTCATTCCCTGTTTCTTTTGTAAAAAAAATATACCTTGAATTTCTTCTTTCTTCTTTTTCTTTTTTCTGTTCCTTTCATAAATTACTTCGAAGAGAAATGAAAAGCGGATTATATTTTTATTGAACTTCTTTATCCTTCTTCCTTCTTTTTCCTTTCCTTTCATTCATTACTTCGAAGGAAAATAGAAATTTATTATATATTTTTTTATGAAGACAGGCAAGACAGGAATTAAGAGGGTGTAAGTTTGTAAGTTAGGCTTATATTAATCTTTCTTTTATAATCTTTCTTTAATTAATCTTTCTTTTATTAATCTTTCTCATACTAACCTTTCTTCCCCTTTACTTCCTCCTTCTTTCTTCCCCCTTTCTTCCCCTCTCCCCCGTCTAGTTAACATTAAGTGAACCTGTTGTTGTTATGGTGGTGGCGGGGCGTTTAGGCGGGACGGGGCAAGGCGGGGCGGGGCGGGGCGGGGCAGGTGACGTCAGCAGGTGTGGGGGCAGCAGTACAGGGCCTGACTCACCTCCCGCCCCTCCCCGCCCCCCAGAGCCCCGCAGAGCCCCGCCGCGCGCCGCCCACGTCCCTTACACACACACACACACACACACACACACACACACAGTTGGGTTGCCACTCACTCCTGACGTTGCATTATCTTTGTCAACAGCGTGAGGTCATCCGTTAAAGCGACGGTTGAACGTTTTACGGTTTTTAAATATCCGTTGTGGCTGTTAGATGACACGGTAGAATTTTTACTTATGACTTTACTTTTTCATTTATTCTTTACTTTAATTCTTACTTTACTCTACTTTTTCTTTCCTGTATCGATGTTGTTGCACTAAGGTAAGATTTTTCGGGCTTTGGAATTGTTAATGTGAGGGGCGGAAGGTTTTTTTTTTACACCTTTTTTTGTTGCCCTTGAGCTGTTTCCTTAGCTGTAAAAAAAAAAAAAAAAAAAGAGCTATCCCGAAATGTACACCACTGAGTACCGGGGATCGAACCCTGGACACCTGAGTTAAAGTCACGACAACATACCAACTTAGGCCCCTGGCAGGATGGTCTTTAAATTCTTCCGTGGCTCAATTGGTAAGCTGCCCGGACTACTACTCAGAGGACGCGATTTCAACCCCCGGCACACTTCGAGACTTCATTGCGACTTTTCATATGCGTTATTATTGTTTCTCATGTCAATAATCAACCGAAGATACTACACTTCAACCTCCTCCCCTCGTCACAGCCAGCCAGCGAGCGTCACGGTGTCACCAGTTAATGTGTCGCGTGTGTGGGCGTGTGTGCGTGAGGGAGAGGACGTGGGAGGGGGAGAGTACGAAGAGCAGGTCAAGGGGAGAGTAAGGGAGAGTGGGGAGGAGAGGTGGCGACTGTGGTGGCGGTGGTGAGGGGGAGAAGAAACCGGACGAAATAAAGAACAGGATGGAGGAAGAATTGATGGAGATAAAAGGAAGTTATGGGGGTATTGAGGAGAGAGAGAGAGAGAGAGAGAGAGAAGGGGGGTAGGGGGCTGTGTGGGCGGGGCATTTGGATGTTTGTCGTTGATCCGCGGACGTGGGTGTCTACTGCAGGTCTGGAAGAGGAAGAGGAAGAAGAGGAGGAGGAGGAGGAAGAGGAGGAGACGCTTGCACAAGTATGATTCCTCTTTACATGTTTTTTTGTTTCTTTCCTTCCTCTTCATTCCCTTCATTTTCCTTCTTACTTTTTCTCCCTCCCTTTTTTTATTCTGCGTTTTTCCTTCTTTCCTTCATTTACTCCCCTTTTCCTTTTTTTTACTTCACCTCTTCCTCGTCCTTCTTCTCTTTCTTATTTTCCATTTCTCCATGTCATTTTCTTATTGTTCTTGTTCTTCTTGTTCATGTTCCTCTTTTTCTTCTTATTATTCTTATTCTTATTCTTATTCTTATTCTTCTTCTTTTTCTTCTTCTTCTTCTTCTTCTTCTTCTTCTTCTTCCTCCTCCTCTTCCATTCCCGTCCCTTCCTTAACACGTCTGGCAGTGAGGACTTTAGTCTGCAGATTACCTTCCTCCTCCTCCTCCTCCAGCTGGGTACTTCTACAAACGTTCAGACCCATCGCCCTCCACCCCGCCCAGTCCCGCCCAATGGTGATAAACCCGCCCAATCCTCATGACGTGACCCGCGGCTACTGTATAATTGGGTTGTTTACTTCGTGTCTTCGTTAAGTGATCACATACTCTCTCTCTCTAATTATCTATCTATCTATCTATTTATCTATCTATCTATCTATCTATCTATCTATCTATCTATCTATCTCGTTATCTATCAATTTATCGCTTGCTCCTCCTTCTCCAACTTTCCATTTCCTCTGTTTTCGCTTCCAACCCTTTAATAAGTTTTTTGTTCTCTCTCTCTATCTATCTTTCTATTTATTTCTTCCTTTCCCATCCCGAACTTACCTTTTTAATACATCTCTCTCTCTCTCTCTCTCTCTCTCTCTCTCTCTCTCTCTCTCTCTCTCTCTCTCTCTCTCTCGGGACAGCCCCCCCCCCCCCCCGAGCACCCTGACCTACATTCATTGCTTCCCCCTAAACCCGTATAAGGCGCGTCCTACACATGTTAATACTTCGTCTTGGTTATTCCCATTAGCATTACTATTCCTCTCTCTCTCTCTCTCTCTCTCTCTCTCTCTCTCTCTCTCTCTCTCTCTCTCTCTCTCTCTCTCTCTCTCTCTCTCTCTCTCTCTCTCTCTCTCTCTCTCTCTCTCTCTCTCTCTCTCTCTCTCTCTCTCTCTCTCTCTCTCTCTCTCTCTCTCTCTCTCTCTCTCTCTCTCTCTCTCTCTCTCTCTCTCTCAATGCGGGAGGAACACTATGACCACTTCCAAATAAGACGAACTGGAGGGACTGACAGAGAGAGAGAGAATGTGTAGGCGAGGTGCTGGGGTTGATGCTAGCCAATCGAGCAACACACACACGCACACACACACACACACACACACACACACACACCAGGTAGAACAAAAAAAAAAAAAAAATCCTTCCCTCTTACCTGGCTTTTGATGACTCCTCCCTTACCTTCCTCCCTCTCTCCCTTTCTCCCTCCCTCCCTCTTCTCTCCCTCCCCTCCCCTCCCTCCTGCTTCCCCATATATCTCTTCTTCCTGCTTCCTATTCCTCTTTCTCTCCTCTTAAATCATCGGCTGTTTTATGTTTTTTTTCTCCCTTCCTCTCCTCTCTTCTTTCCTCCCTGTTTCTCCCTCTCTCCTTCCTCTTCCCTCTTTCTATTTCTCCCTCTTCCGTTGTTACCTCTATGCTAGTTCTTTCTCTTTATCATTTATCTCATTATTTCCTTTGCTTCTTTCTTCCTTCGTTTCCTCATTCGATATCTTTCAAACTTATCATCCATTTTCTTTCATTTTTTGTCTTTCCCTCCTGCCTTCCTTCTTTTCCTTTGTGTCACTCTTTCGCTCTCGTCCTCTTCTTTATCTTTCTTTTGTTTTTCTCTTTCTCCCCTTCCATTATATTTTTCTTTGCCTTCTTTTCCTTTCCTTCTTCATTCATCTTTTTTTCCTTCCTTTTTTCCTTTATTTTTTCCTTTCGTTCCGTTTTTTTCTTCTTTTCCTTTTTCCTTTTTTCCTTTTTTCCTTTTTTTCCTTCTTTTTTTCCTTCCCTTGTTTTCCTTTCCTTCCTTATTTTCCTTAGTTTTTTTTCCTTCTTCCTTTCTTTCCCTTCTTCATTCATCTTTTTTTTCATCATCTTCCCTCCTTTCCTTATCTTTTCCTTCCTCTTTTATCTTTCTACTTCATTCCTTCCTCTTTCAACCTCCTTTCATTATTCCTCTTTTCTCCTCTTCTTCTCTCCCTTCCTCTTACTTCTTCTCCCTCTTCCTCTCTCATCTGTATATGTCTCATTTTCCTTCTCTTTCCTTCTCTCTTCTTTTTCTCCTACACTTTTTTTCCTTTCTTTATTCATCCTTTTTCTCTTTACCTCATCAACGCTTGCTCTTCTTCCTTCTTTCATATTTACTTTTTTCCTCTCCTTTTTTTCTTCTTTTATCTCCCCGTTTTCCCTTTTCCGTAATCCTCCGTCACTTCCTTATTTCTCCTCGCCATTTTTGCCTCCTCCGTCCCTCCCACATTCGTTCATCCTTTGCTGCTATTGTTTTAGATCCTTCAATTTATTTCTCTCTTCCTCTTCTCTTTATTTCCCTCCCATTGTTCCTCTCTTTCTTTCTTTCACCTTCTTTTTCCGTTCCTCTTACTGTCTTGTCCTTCTTCTTCCTTTTCTCCTTCTCCTCCTCCTCCACATCCTACCCCTTTCTCCTTCTCTTTCTTCTCCTTCTCCTTTTTCATTCCTCTTCCAAATACTCCTCCTCCTCCTCTTCCTTTTCATCCTCCTTCACCTCCTCCTCCTCCTCCTCCTCCTCCTCCTCCTTCAACAATGCCATGTCCTTCTTCTCCTTCTCTTCCTTCTCCACATCTTACCCCTTTCTTCTTCTTCTTCTCCTCCTTTTATATTCCTCTTCCAAATACTCCTCCTCCTCCTCCTCCTTTTCCTTTTCATCCTCCTTCACCTTCTCCTCCTCCAGCTCCTCCATCACCTCCATCTCCTCCTCTTGTAGTCTCCCTCTTCCTTTTCCTCATACTTCTACTCCTCTTATATTTCCTTCTCATTTTCCTCCAGAACCTCCTCCGCCTCCTCCTCCTGCTCCTCCTCCTCCTCCCGTCCTCGAGGCACCCTGGCAGCGGGGCGGGCAGGTAGGTAGGTCTGGGGCTCCGCTGGGCAGGCTGGCAGTCAGTGAGAATCCTCCGTGAGGGTAGGACGTACGCTCGCTTCTCCTCCTCCTGAAGCCCACATGCGATCCAAGGTACAGTGGCTCTCTCTCCGTCTCCCTCTCTCTTTCTTGGCATACCTTCTGCTCCTTTTCTTCCCCTTTCATATTCATCCCTCCTTCTTCCTTCTTTACATTGTTCTTTAGTTCCTTCTTCGCCCTCCCTCCTTCTTCACCCTCCTCCTCCCCCTCCTCCTCCTCCTGCTCGTGCCTCCGTCTGCCCTGACTCGACAAGCAGAAGGTGAGCTTTTTGTCTCTTTCCGATTCACTCCGCGTCAAGGTTGTCCGCCATGAAAGCTCTGGCGGGCACACACACACATACACACACACACACACACACACACACATATATATACACACACACACACACACACACACACACACACACACATACACATACACACACACAAGTACGTAAGGCTTATAACGACAGCGTGTGTGTGTGTGTGTGAGTGATGTAGAAAGTAAAAGAAAAAAAAACAATGTAGATAATTATTAAGTAGAAGAGTGATAATGTGCGTTTGTAGGACTCGCTGTTGTTACGTGATGTTGTTTTTGTTTTTCTTTCTCGTTGTTTTGTTCTTGCTTCACGTCCGTCTCTGTGTGTGTGTGTATGTGTGTGTGTGTGTGTGTATGTGTGTGTGTGTCAGGTAATTTTGCTGCATGGATACACGTTCTTTTTCTCTCTCTTGCTTTGTGTTATTGTTGTGCATGTTTCTCCTCCTTCTCCTCCTCCTCCTCCTCCTCCTCCTCCTCCTCCTCCTCCTTATCCTCCTTTTCCTCCTCCTCCTTTTCCTCCGGGCAGGTTTAGCTCAATGAAAGAAAAAAAAGATATCAAGTCAAGGTTTTGCAGGTATTTCCCTCTGGCTGTGCGAGAGAGAGAGAGAGAGAGAGAGAGAGAGAGAGAGAGAGAGAGAGAGAGAGAGAGAGAGAGAGAGAGAGAGTACAAGAGAGCTTATTTTGGAAGTTCGAAGAAGCAGCTGTGCAAGGTAAATGAAAGTTCTCACGCACGCACGCACGCATTCACTTTGTCATTTGTTATTCCTTTATTATATACAGTAGTAGTAGTAGTAGTAGTAGTAGTAGTAGTAGTAGTAGTAGTAGTAGTAGTAGTAGTAGTGATCCTGAGTCTAGATGAACCAATATTATAAGTTAGTGGATAAGAAGTGGAAGAGGAAGAGGAGGAGAAAGAAAGGATTTAATGATTGTAGAGGAGTAGGTGGTGGTGGAAGAGGAAGAGGTGGAGAAGGAGGAGGAGGTGAAGGAGACGGAGGAGGAGGAGTATTGACATCTCTCTCTCTCTCTCTCTCTCTCTCTCTCTCTCTCTCTCTCTCTCTCTCTCTCTCTCTCTCTCTCTCTCTCTCTCTCTCTCTCTCTCTCTCTCTCTCTCTCTCTCTCTCTCTCTCTCTCTCTCTCTCTCTCTCTCTCTCTCTCTCTCTCTCTCTCTCTCTCTCTCTCTCTCTCTCTCTCTCTCTCTCTCTCTCTCTCTCTCTCTCTCTCTCTATCTCTCTCTCTCTCTCTCTCTCTCTCTCTCTCTCTCTCTCTCTCTCTCTCTCTCTCTCTCTCTCTCTCTCTCTCTCTCTCTCTCTCTCCTTTTACTCAGTTTCTTTCTGTTTATTCCTTTTTTATCCTCCGTTTTCTCCTATTTCAGTTCTTTTTTTTTCTTATTCTTGATTCTTCTTTCTTTCTTAATTCGTTCTTTATTCTTTCCCCCTTTTACTCACCATCCTTATTGCTTTTTTTTACTTTATATCCTCTGTTTTCCTTTTCTCCACTTATCTTTTACTTCCCTATTCCATTTTATTCTTTTTTTCACACCCACGAACTCATCCCTTCTTCCCCTTCTCTCACCCTATTTGCACCTTTCTTTCCCTCCCTCCTTCTCTCCCTCCTTCCTTCCCTTCTCAGCCTCTTTCCTTTCGTCTTATAATATCGTTGCTTCTCACCCTCTGCCCACTATCCCTTGCCTCCTATCACCGCCCCTCTTTGCCGTTGCCCATTATCCCTTGCCTCACCCACTGGTCACTTAGTTCCGTGCATGTCCGATCATATCTCTCCCCTTCACTTTGTTTATCTTCTGTCCGTCTGGTGGTGGGGGGGATAGGGCGAATGGTGGTGGTGCTGGTGGTGATGTCAGGTTTTGTTTGGCAATGGTGTGGTTGTCGGTGGTGCTGGTGGCGATGGTGGCGATTTTTTTTTTTTTTTTTGTATTTTCGTTATTTTTCAATATTTTCATCAGTATTATTGTTATTGTTATCATGAATGCTACTACTGCTACTACTACTACTACTACTATTACTACTTCTACTACTACTACTACCACCACTAAAACCACTACCATTCACAACTATGACGATAAACCATTTCTGAATCTACGAATAATTACTACTTTCTTAAACAGTATCCTTTTCTCCCTTTCCCTCCTATGTCCCTTTTTTTCTTTTCCTCTTCCACCTAATCTCTCTCTTCTCCATCCCTTCATCTTCCCAATCTTTTTCGTCCATCCCCCCCCCCATTCCCCGCCTCCACCACACCCCCCTTCAGAGCCTGCTCGCGTTGGTTTGCATGACACCATAACCAGTTCACTCGTACACGAACGCGCAGAATACAAACACTCCCCCAAATAGCTCTGCCTCAGTAATTGCCGGCCTGTCTGATTCATGCGAGAGGCTCAGGCAAACGGACAGACATTCACCGCCTTTAATTAGAGAGAGAGAGAGAGAGAGAGAGAGAGAGAGAGAGAGAGAGAGAGAGAGGCCATTTGAGATAGGAGTGGTAATTTTAAGAGAATTTATCCGCCTTCACCTCTTCCGCCCTTTTAGACTCGCCTGTCCCCCGCACATGGTCTTTAAATCTCCTCCGCGCGGACCTTTAAACCCTCCCTCCCTCCCTCTCTCCCTCCCTTCCTTCCCCAACCTCTCTCTCTGGCCCCTCAACCTCCCTCCCTCCCTCCCTCTCCTCTCCTTCAGCTCCTTTTTATACTTGTTCTTGATCTTTCTTTCTTTATTCTATCGCTATTTATTCATTCTCTCTTTTGCTCACCAACCTCAGTTCTTCTTCTCACTATCCTCTCCTTCCTTCCCTTCCTCCTTCCATCCTTCCTTTCTTCCTTCGTTTAAACATTCCCTCATTTCATTCCTCCCTTCTTTCTTTCAACTTCCTCCTCCTCAAGGATCAAGCGGCGTACCTCAAGGATCAGTGCTTGGCCCCATGCTCTTCTTAATTTATGTTAATGATATCGATGATGGGCTCATTTGCAAAGTATCAAAATTTGCTGATGACACAAAAATTGCTAGTAAAGTAACTGCGATACTCGACGAAGAAGCTTTACAATCAGATATAGATCGACTTGCACGTTGGGCCAATCAATGGCAAATGAAATTTAACGTTGAGAAATGTAAAGTGTTGCACATCGGAAAAAATAACAATTGCGTTCGGTACGTAATGAATGGCCAACAACTTTCTGCAGTAAGTAAAGAAAAGGATCTTGGAATCACTATATCAAGCGATTTAAAGCCCGGTCAGCATTGTTCAGAGGTAGTTAAAACTGCAAACAAATTGGTTGGCTTCATCGGACGAGTCTTTAATAATAAATCGGAAAAGTAATATTAAACTGTATAATTCGTTGGTTCGACCCGTCTAGAGTACTGTACAGTTTTGGTCTCCCTACTACAGAAAAGACATAGAAAAGTTGGAACGGGTCCAACGAAGAGTAACAAAGATGATTCCTAGGTTGAGAAATTTGTCATATGAACAAAGGCTTAAAGAAGTAAATTTATTCAGCCTATCAAAACGAAGAATGCGAGGCGATCTAATGGAAGTGTTTAAAATGTTCAAAGGATTCAGTGATATTAATGCGGAAGATTACTTTACAATTGATCGATCAAATAGAACAAGAAGAAATCACAATTTGAAGATAAGTGGTAAAAGATTCTCGTCGCACGAAGCTAAACACTTCTTCTTCAATCGAGTTGTTAATGTTTGGAACTCTCTACCTTGTGATGTCGTTGATAGTACAACAGTTACGGCCTTCAAGAATAGATTAGACAAGTGTTTTGAATCCAACCAGCAACTAAGATATTACTCATTGTCGTAATAACGTTAAGTTCTTTCGAATACTGGTGTCCTTGTCCGCTTTTATTGCCCGGTTAGTGGTAGCAGTAATGGTAGTTCTTTCCTCTTTCCTACATAAATTCCATGCAGTTTTTCCATGCTGCATGGTTCTTTTTCCTTTCCTGCCAGCTTTGGCTGGAGGGATGGGGGGAGGAGCCTTCGCCTTTGCTGTCCTTCATCTTCCACCTTTGATTAGATAGTTAGTGTAGCTTGTCACAAACAACCTCGAAAGGACCAGCAGGTCTGCTGTTGTTTGTTCTTCCTTTGTGTGTTCCTTTGTGTTCTTCTTCTCTTCCTCCTCTTCCTCTTCCTCCTCCTCCTCCTCCTTCTCCTCCTCCTCCTCCTCCTCCCTCTTTGCCTCTCATCCTTCCCTCCCTCTCTACCTCCTCACAGCCTCACATCTCTCACTCTCTTCCTTCTCCTCTCTCTTCATTCTTGCATCCCTCTCCTCCTCCTCTCCTCTCCCTTTTTGCATCTTTCCTTCCCTCCCTTCATCTCTCCTTCCTTCTTTCCTTCCCTTCTCAGCCTCTTTCCCTTCGTTCTTCTCTCCTTCATTCCCTCCCTCATACCCTCCTATCTTTCTCCTTACGTTCATCTCTCTCTCTTCCTCTCTCTCTCTCTCTCCCTTTCTCCTTCCCTCCCTCCCCAAGCTGCGACCGTACATCGTGCAGGACTAGACACTCGCCCCCGCCCCCCTCTGCTTGCTTTGGCTCTAGTGTCTTGTCGCATCTCACTCGCGGGACGGTTCGATTTTTTGTTTTGCTCTTGTGTTGTGGGTTTAGTCGGAGAGGGGAAGGGGGGGGGTCTTGAGAGAGAGAGAGAGTAATGTGTGGGCGATTTAGGGTCGTCAAGGATAGGGTTTTTTCCTTCCTTCATAATGTTCTCTCTCTCTCTCTCTCTCTCTCTCTCTCTCTCTCTCTCTCTCTCTCTCTCTCTCTCTCTCTCTCTCTCTCTCTCTCTCTCTCTCTCCTTTTTTTCATTCTTTTACTTCTCTTTTTTCATCATCATCATCATCATCATCATCATCATCATCATCATCATCATAATTTAGGTTCATTGTCAGATTTTGTGTTTTATTTGTTTAGAATAGAAATTACTTATGCTTCGTCTTCCTCAGCCTCCCTCTCCCTCTCCTCCTCCTCCTCCTTCACCTCAATCATCTCAACTTGCGTGGTATATATTTGTGTTTAAAGGATTTTTTCTGTCATAATGCGGATTAAACTGGAAATGCGGCGTCCGTGGCTGAGAGATGGAAAGAGGAGGAGGAAGAGGAAAAGGAGGAGGAAGTTCAAGGTAAATCAGCGGAATAGAAGAGGGAGGGAAAGAAGTCAGAGCAGAGGGAGAAATAAAGAAAGGAAGGAAAAATCAAAATCACGAAGAGAGGGGGAAGAGTTTTAGAATATGACAAGAAGGAAAAAGAGAAGAAAAGTCCTGACAGAAAAAAAACAATAATTAGGAAAAAGAAAAAGAAGCAGAGGAGGAAAAGAAGGAAGAGGAAGAAGAAGAGGAGGAGGAGGAGGAGGAGGAGGAGACATACAGTATAGAGGACGAAGAAAGAAAGAAAAGGCCGAAAAAAAACAGAGGAAAATAAGGAAAAGGGGGAATAAGAAGAAGAAGAGGAGAAGGAGGAAGAAGAAGAAGAGGAGGAGGAGGAGGAGGAGGAGGAGGAGCCAGATAGAAAACAAAAGACGGAGAAAGGAAGAAAAGGCGAATAAAAAAAAAGTTGGTGAAACTAAGGAAAAAGGGGAATAGGAAGAAAAAGAAGAAGAGGAGGAGGAAGAAGAGGAAGAGGAGGAGGAGGAGCCAGACTGGATGATTCACAGCAGGGTCAGAGGCAGACAGGTGGTGCGTGTGGGCGTGTGTGTGGGCGTGGGAGGCGTGGGTCGCAGGTAGAGACGGGAGCCGCCGCCCTGCTGCCTCCCGCGCCCTCTCTAGAAGGACATAGAGGGCGCGGGTGTAGCGAGGTGTAGCGACTCGTGGGCGTGGGTGTGGGTATGGGTGTAAGGCGTGGGCGTGGGAGAGGGGGTAAAGGTGTAAGATGTAAAGTTAAAAGGTACTAGGTGTAACTCTGGGTGTAGACAATTAAAACTAAGAAGAGGAGGAGCAGGAAGAAGAGGAGGAAGAGGAGGAGGAGGAGGAGGAGGAGTGGGCAGAAAAGATTGAGAAAGGAAAGAGAAAAAAAGACGAATGAAAATAAAACACAGATGGAAATTAGAAGTAAAAGATAAAATTATAACTAGGAAGATTAAATTTAGGAGAGTGTAAAAAATATTAAAATTGATGGGATGTTAAGTGTAAATATGGGTGTAGTTATGCGAGAAAATGTGAAAGATGAAGGTCGTGGGTGTGAATTATTGAGGGTGTGGGTGTGAGAGAGGTACCAGGGTGTAAGATGTAAATTTGAGGGATGTTAAGAGTAAATATATATGTAGTTATGCGGGAAACTGTAAATAGGATGGATGGATGTGGGTGTAGATTGAGAGTGTAGATGTGAGAGAGAGGGTGTGTAAAAGTGTTAGATGCAAGAATATAAGGTATTAATCTAGGTGTACTAAATGAGATTGTGTGAATGTGGGCGTGAGAGAGGGTGTTAAGTGTAATAAGTAAAGATTGAACTGTATAAAAAAAACGCAAAGGTAAGGATCGTGGGTGTAAAGTGAGAGTGTAGCTTTAAATTGGGGGAGGTTACAGGTATAAGGAAAAGGGTGTACTCTGGGTGTAGATGCTAGGGTGTTGTTGTTAGTAAGGGTGTAGAGAGGGGGTGAATACTTACTAAAGGGTGCCGGTGTTAAGTGTGGGTGTGGGTGAAAGTGTAAAGGTATGAATAGGTGTGTGTGTAAGTGCGTGTAAGTGTGTGTAAGTGTGCTTGTGGGTGTAAGTAGGTGAAGGGTCCTGAATTTAAGCCTTTAAGTGTAGTGAAGGAGTTATAAGACGCATTTATGATACCTGATACGAGAGAGAGAGAGAAGGAAAATATGCATACCCTTATATATACAAAACAGATCTCGTTCGTGGTGTGTGTGTGTGTGTGTGTGTGTGTGTGTGTGTGTGTGTGTGTGTGTGTGTGTGTGTGTACGTTTAATCGCCATTTGTGTACACCTATTGCCGTCACGAACAGTCATAAGCCGCTACAATTATTTCTACCTGTGTGTCATTTCGTTTTTTTTTTTTTTTTCCTCGCCAATTTTCGTCACCACTGTGGACAAAAAAGTACTAATTAACAAAACCCGATTTGTCTTTTTTTCTATTCATTCACTATATACATTCTTTATTCATTTATTCACTTCAGTTATCCTCCATTAATTTTGTTCTTCATCATTCATTTACGTCATTCTCTTCATTCATTCTTCATTAAATCATTCATTCTTCTTTCTTTCTACATTCGTTCTTCATTTGTTTTTCATTCCTTCACCTCATTCATTCTTATTCCCTCACTTCATTCATTCTTTATTCATTCACCATATTCATTCTTCAATCTCTTCCTCATTCACCTCATCCCTTCTTCAGTCATCCTTCATTCATTCACATCACGTACTAAGGTGTTTTAAGGCAAGCAACCAATCACTCGCCTTTACCACCTGCTTCGCTATCACTCCTTGTATAACTCTCTCTAATAGATTTTTTTATACTTCACAATGCTATAACGAGTCTCATGCTGTGCCCCCCAACACGCCACCACCATCACCACCACCACCATCATCATCATCAGGCTTGGATATAACATTGAAGCTCTGTAAGGCACATGGAAGTTGCTCTTGTTCTTTGTTCCTTTGCTGTTATTTCCACCAAGACCGAGACCCGAGACCGTACATCATCCGCGTCTGTTTCTGTAGATTCAACGGGACTACTATTCATGCTAAAGATCTGTAAGGAAAGAGAGTGAAAGAAAGAAAGGAAAAGATGAGTTAGAGGCAAGTAGATATAGATTTAATTAAAGGGGCTATTATTCCTTATTAAGATCTGCAAGGAAAGAATGAAAAAAGAAAGAGGAAAAGCTAATTTAAAAGCATGCAGTAATAGATTTGGAGTGGCTACTGTGCGTTTCTAAGATCTGAAAGGAAAGAAAGAAAAAAAAAGGAGAAAAGTTTATACATAGAGAGGTCCACAAAATCTTTACGGCTACTTCATATTCATTTCTACAGATTTGTCAACATAAAAATAAAGAAACAGACAAAAAATTAAGGAAAGTTTCTTCGGCGCCTCATAAATTAACGTTTTCATCACAATGACTAGAATGAACTTAATGAAATGCAGTCACTGGCCGACACAAATAAATAAATGAATGTAGAAAAAACTATAACCTTTCATGATTGCTTTTATGCAGTGTGTGTGTGTGTGTGTGTGTGTGTGTGTCTGGGGAGTGGTGCATGCGACTGACACACACACACACACACACACACACACACACACACACACACACACACACACACACACACACACACACACACACACACACACACACACACACACACACACACACACACACACACACACACACACACACACACACACACACACACACACACACGGGGTCACAGTTGTCAAAGTCGTGTCGTGGTGTTGTTTTGAGGTCAACTTTAATTAGCAATTGTAATTATTCTTCATTGATTCGTCCCTCCGTGTGTGTGTGTGTGTGTGTGTGTGTGTGTGTGTCGGTCCGCTTTCTCCTTCGTCTCGTTTGTTACTGTGTCTGTCTGTGTGTTGCCTTAATTCATAGATCTGTCTGTTGGCTTGTCTGTCTGTCGGCCTGTCTGTTTGTCAATCTGTCTACCTGTCAGGGCGTGTTTACCTACCCGTCTGTCTTCTCTCTCTCTCTCTCTCTCTCTCTCTCTCTCTCTCTCTCTCTCTCTCTCTCTCTCTCTCTCTCTCTAGAGAGCGAGAGAGAGAGAGAGAGACGTTTGTAAGGTATGAGGCACAATACCATAAAGAGAGAAGTGGTCCTTCCCTTCTCTCACATTTTTTTCTCTCTCACTCTCTCGCTCTCTCTCTCTCTCTTAACCATCTGCATTTTGTTTCTTCCACTCAACTGTGTAAGAGCCTCTCATTTCCTTATATCTCTCTATCTCTCTCTCTCTCTCTCTCTCTCTCTCTCTCTCTCTCTCTCTCTCTCTCTCTCTCTCTCTCTCTCTCTCTCTCTCTCTCTCTCTCGGCCCCTCAGCAAGCATATCTAGGCCCTGGAGAGAGCAAGTCTGTCTCCTACACACACACACACACACACACACACACACACACACACACACACACACACACCTGTCTTGCTCATTCCCTGCTTCTCCTTCCTCCACTCTTTCCCTTCATTCCTCTCTTTCTCCCTCTCTGACACTTTACTCATTCTTTTTCCTCTTATTCTTTCCTCCTCCTCCTTCTCCTCCCCTTTCTTCTCTTTCTCAGTTTGTCATTCCTTCCTCCTTCCTTCTCTCTCTCTCTCTCTCTCTCTCTCTCTCTCTCTCTCTCTCTCTCTCTCTCTCTCTCTCTCTCTCTCTCTCTCTCTCTCTCTCTCTCTCTCTCTCTCTCTCTCTCTCTCTCTCTCTCTCTCTCTCTCTCTCTCTCTCTCTGCATGTATTATCAAATGCATTCACTCCTATCAACTCCCCCCCCTCTGTGTGTGTGTGTGTGTGTGTGTGTGTGTGTGTGTGTGTGTGTATGCGCGCACCTGGAACATTGATTAGCTCACCACTGACCTTCACTCCTCCTCCCCTCCCCTCCTCCTCCTCCTCCACCTCCTCCTCCTCTCAACAGTTTTCGCATGATTCCTTTCTTCATCATGTATTGTGTCTCTTCCTCTACAACAACAACAACAACAACTGCAGAAACAATAGTAGCAACAATAACAACAACCAATATTACTTCTTGCTACTACTACCATTACTACTACTATTACTACTACTTCTACTACTACTACTACTACTACTACTACTACTACTGTTTCAAACTCTGCTCCCATTGCCATTGTATCACGGTATATATTTATTCAATGCACTCCCGTCAATGTGCAGTTCTTAATGTGAAACTGAACAACAACTTCTTTAAATATCACACTCACCGTTACGTCGCTGCGTCGAGAGTGAACTGAATGTCCCATCGCATGCCTACGTTCTTAGAGCAAGTGCTTTTAAATAATACGTTCTTTAGGTCACTGGAAAACATGAACTGAGTATGAGTAAACCACTATAGCAGGCAGGCTTGTAATAAACCAACCTAATGAATTCACTGAGAAACACTATCTGAGCAACCCACTATAGCAGGCAGCCTCATCATATGCCAAGCCAACCATCTTTCTGTAGCCTGATCTTCCGTGTTTCCGTGTGTACTCACTGGTGCCCCGTTGCAATTAAATGAGCACACCACTTTAGCAGGCAGCCTCGTTTTAAGTCAACCTAACAAACTCACTGAGGAGCATGAGCTGAGTAACCCACTATAGCAGGCAGCCTTTGTATATATGCCAAGCCAACCATCTTTCTGTAGCCTGATTTTCCGTGTTTCCGTGTGTCCTCGTTAGTGGCCTGTCGCAATGAACTGAGCAAACCACTATAGCAGGCAGCCTCGTTTTATGCCAACCTAACAAACTCATTGAGGAACACGAACTGAGTCACCCACAATAGCAGGCAGCCTCATCGTATGCCAAGTCAACCATCTTTCCGTAGCCTCATCTTCCATGTTTCCGTGTTTCCGCCCCGTCGCAACGTACTGCATCGCACGGATCACGGTAATGGACGATGAGCCACAACGACGAGCCTGCATTCGTTAGCTCGTAATTAAGCTAAAAGATAAGAAAGCTTAGAGGCCGCGGCATGACTCTGAGTACTTTCCCTCGACTGAAAAGAACCTTACCATACACACCTGCTCTCGTGTGTATGTACATGTGTGAAAGGGAAAGTAGGTAGGGGACTGTTAGGGTAAGAGGGGTGGGGGGTAAGGGAAGGATGAAGGGAGGGAGAGAGAGAGAGAGGGAGAGATAGACATGTTGTTGAAGGAAGGAAGGAAGGGAGAGTGAACTGTGGTGGGTAGGTAAGGAGGGAAGGAGAAGGATGGAAGGAGGGAGGGACGGACAGACGAAGGGAAGGAAGGAAGGGAGAGCGAGTGAACTGCGGTGGGTAGGTTAGGAGGGGAGGAGAAGGATGGAGGGAGGGAGGGACGGACAGACGAAGGGAAGGAAGGAAGGATAGATGAATGGGGAGGGGAGGGGTGCAGGGAGGAGCGGGCGGAAGGAAGAAAGGAAGGAGAGTAGAGTGCATGTTCAGGGAAGAAACGTAGAATAAAATTAAAGGAAAGAAGGAACAAGAATAGAGAAAGAAGGCAAAAGAAAGAGGAAAAGTCAGGTGGTATAAAAGAAAGGAATGTGAACGAGTAGAAAGGAAGATAGGAAAAGAAAGAAGGAAGGTAAGAAGCAAGGCAGAAAAAAGGAAAAAGAAAAGCAAAAAAAAAAGAACATGACAAATTGGGAAGGGAGAGAGAGAGGGATTTGCATGACGAGAGATCGATAGATAGATAGAAAGAGAGAGAGGGAAAAAGAAAGAAGGAAAAAAGAAAAGAAAAAAAGAAGGGAGGTAAGAAGCAAGACTAAAAAGAAAATGAAAAGCAAGAAATAAAGAACATGACAAAAAAAGAGAAGGGAGGGAGAGAGAGAGAGAGATTTGCATGACGAGAGATCGATAGACAGATAGAAAGAAAAAGAAAGAAAAAAGGAAAGCAAGAAAGAAAGTCAGAAAAAACTCCTAAAGCCATCGTCGTGGTGGCAGTAATTGCAGACTCGTGATGGGGCCGGCTGCAAGTTTCCCATTGTGTGTCTCTGCGGTAATTATGCTCTTCGTGGGAGCGGGATGAGGCCTTCGTCACGCCTAACCCAAATAAGATAAGTTACGGCTTCGCTTTTCCCCTCTCGACGAAGGTTCAATGCATGCTGAGGTTCTTGACTCGAGCTGCGTTTCTTTTTTTTCTGCTAGTAATTCTCGACGCAGGAAGGGAGGGAAGGGAGGAAGGAAGGAAGGAAAGAAGAAAGGAAGGAATGAAAGAAAAAAAGAAGTAAGGAAAGAAGAAAGGAAGGAAGGAAGGAAAGAAATAGAAAGAAAATGAGAGAAAGATTGAAGGAAAGAAAGAAAATGTAAGAGAAAAAGAAAAGAAGGAAAGAAGGAAGTAAAGTAATTAAGAAAGAAAGGAAGGAATGAAAGAGCGAACGAACGAATAAATGAATGAAGAAAGGAAGGAAGGAAGGAAGGAAGGAAGGGAAAGTGAAGTGCATGGAAATTAAGCAATGTGAAATAAAATGAAAGAAAGGATCACAAGACGAAGGAAATAAAAACACAACACATATTTTAAAGTCCTCCACGATAAAGCCAAGTCTTCCCAACCCTTACCTGAAGAAAAGATGAATGCAGCAGGTATAAACTCCTTTCACCTTCGTTTCCCCTGACTGATGATGGCGTGCGGCAGGCGAGGCGAGGCGAGGCGGGAAGGAGGCTCGTCGTCATCATGTTTGCCGCGACACATGATACTCGTAAAATATCCCCTCGTTTTTCTCTTCTCCGCTAACCCGAGACAGCGACGTGAGAAGCTCCATCGTGTGACGCCCTAACCGCGATGGATGCGAGATACAGGCTTTTCCTCACGGCCAACCTAACGTGGATTCCCTCGCTATTAAACCCACAGCGAGATTGATCGGTATACTCAAACATTTTCGGCTCTCACAATAAGTAGGCTATTTCCAAAGGCCACAACGGAGATAGATCGGGTTCGTGAGTATTTTTTGCCTTGTCAAGTTATCATTAGGCTCATAAAACTACCCATGGAAACACACAACAACCTCTACGAAAGCCTTATCAGATGTGGGTGTGTGAGCCTCGAAATGTTTAAGAATATGGGCCCACAGATGTAAGATAGCTGTTTTCACGACCCAAGAGAGATTTCAGATTTTCCAGCGTCCCATTTAAGGCTATTTAGGGGTGTTGATTGCTCACACGCCCATCTGAGGGGGTTGAAGTGAGCTGATTCTCCCCGACTATAAGAGTTTAAGTTGTTGGAAGGAGGAAATCTATGAACGGTGCCCATTATTCTCGGTCTTTAGAACATTGTATTCGAGTGTTAGAGGAAGGTGCTTCGCTAACGTCAGTATAACGAGAGGAAGTGATGGTGGTGGAATAATTACTCGATTCTCTTATAAATTCGCTTTCCCCACGCAGCTAAAACGTCATTGAGAAGGTTCAGGGAGGCAGTTTTGTGTCTTCAGTAACAAGAGAGAAAGTTTAAAAGTATAGATGAATTAAAACACTCGATCCGAACCTATTATAACTTTCATTTCTTTACACGAAGGCACTTACATATAAACCGAAGACGAAATAAGCACAGACAAAGGATTCACGACATTACGTTCATAGCCAACACGATTCAGATGACGTTTAGATATGGACTTATAAGGTCAAGAATATAGAGGAAAGAATCGAGAGTTTTGTCTGTGTTCTGCACGATTGAGGCGCCGGGAAGATAAACACAAGATAGATGAGAAATAGAGAGGATAGAACAGTGGGCTTAGAATGTATATGTTTGTATGTTAAAGGGAATTAAACAAGAGAGACGAGGGATAGAAAGCACAGAAAAGTGGACTCAGAATGTATATGTTTGTGTATTAAAGGAAATCAAACACAAGAGACGAGGATTAGAGAAGAACAAAGAACATTGGACTTAGAATACATGTTTGTGTTTTAAAGGAAATCAAACACGAGAGACGAGGAGAACAAAGAACAGTGGAATTAGAATGTGTGTTTGTGTCGTAAAGGAAATCAAACACGAGAGGAAGGAAGAAAAGAAAGAAAGATAGATAAGAGGAAGGAAGGAAGGGAAAGTGAAGTGGAAACCAAGAATTTGTGGAATAAAATCAAAGAAAGAATCGCAAGAGGAAGGAAATAAGAACGCAACGGACCAAAGAGCAGTGGACCCAGTATTCGTGTTTGTATTTTAAAGGAACTACGAGCCATTTGGGGTGTTGGCGAGCACGAGGAGGCGAGGACTATAGACGAGGCATTCAAGCTGTATCGTAGGCGTTCGTTGTTGACAAGACTCGGGCGTAAACAGAGGAGGAGGAGGCAAAGCATACATACCAAGATAAAAACAAAAGCATATCGCCTTCGAGGGATTCTGGCGCCGTCCAGATGAAAATATAAACAGGAGAAAGACGAAGAATATAGATGAAGTAATATTGATCTCATTGCTTATTGTATTTTCGAGGACAAGATAATAACCGACGCATACCAGAGGAGGAATGAAGAAAGGAAAGTTGAAGAAAAGAAAGAGAAGAAGAAGAAGAAAGAGGAGGAGGAGGAGGAGGATGGGAGAGAGAGAGAGAGAGCCAGAGAGGAAGGGAGGAGGACCGGGACTGTATTAAAACATAAGACCTTGATTCAGTTTGTGTGTGTGTGTGTGTGTGTGTGAGAGAGAGAGAGAGAGAGAGAGAGAGAGAGAGAGAGAGAGAGAGAGAGAGAGAGAGAGAGAGAGAGAGAGAGAGAGAGAGAGAGAGAGAGAGAGAGAGAGAGAGAGAGAGAGTAAACACACACATACACACACACACAACCCCCCACACACACACACAAACACAATCCCCCCCTCCCCACACACACACAACCCCCCCCCCCCCCAAACACACAAACACCCCCTCCCCCCCCCACTCACACACACCTGTCTACCTTTAATAACTAATCAAAAAAAAAAAAAAATCGGTGTGGACGCAAGCTACCTGGACGAACCCGCCGCCATCACTGCCTTACCTTGATGCTCCCAATTATACCTGAACGGCGCTGTAATTGCACCTGTGGGCGGCCTTGGGGGGGGGGGGGGAAGGGGCTGCCGCGGCCGTGGGAATGTAGTGGGAGGAAGGGCAATAAGGGTAATAGTGGTGGGGGGGGGTTATAGGGGGGGCATGAAAAGGGTGAATGGGGGATAGGGAAGAAAGGGAGCTCATGTGTGTGTGTGTGTGTGTGTGTGTGTGTGTGTGTGTGTGTGTGTGTGTGTGTGTGTGTGTGTGTCGATTGAGCAGTTTGTCTTCCTCCTTCTCTCTCATGTTCTCCCTTACATCTTTCCTTCTTCAGTTTTCTCCCCTCGTCCACTTTTTAATGCAAGAGTCACCCCATGTCTACGCTCTCATCCCTTCCCACTTGAACAGTCTACCTTCCCTAATCCCTTTCATTTTTTCCCCCATCTTCTTTCTTCTTCATTTTTCTTCCATATTCCACTTATTAATGCAAGAGTCACCCCCATGTCTCTACTCTCATCTCTTCCCACTTGAACAGTCTGCCTTCCTTACTCCCTTTCATGTTCTCTTTTACGTCCATCCCTCTCTTCAGTTTTCTCCCCTCGTCCACTTATTCATGCAAGAGTTACCCATTGTCTCTACTCTTTCATTCCCTCCACTACATAAGCTCTTGAACAGTCTGCCTTTCTCCTCCCTTTCATGTTCACCCTATGGCCTTCTCTCTTTAATCCCTTTAGTTTGTGCAAGAGTATATCACTGTCTGTATGCTCTCACTTACACCTTTCACTGATATCTAGGCTCTGAAGCGGTCTGTCCCTCAATGAACCTTTTTTTTATCTTTTTTTTGTCATTTTTCCACAACTAAAAGAGCAACACAGAGATTCCTCAAAACTTACTCATAGCTTTTGGTCTTTTGGGAGATTTTTTTTGACTCATGGGTGGAGGGAGCGTCGTTTAGTGAGAGGCTTTTTTTCTCTCTCTCCTTTAAGCCTTTCAGTTCGCCATTTTTGTTCTTGAAAGGAAAAAAATTAAAGAAAAAATGAGTTAAAAGTGTTTGTGTTTGACGCCTTACATGGTGTGAAGAGGGAGACGCGGAGGAGGAAGAGGAGGAGGAGGAGGAGGAGGAGGAGGAGGAGGAGGAGGAGGAGAAGAAGAAGAAGGAGGAGGAGGAAGAGGAGGAGGAGGAGAAAATCATGGGAGAGCAAGAATGTGTTTTGCGAGCACTGAATGGCGGGCGCGGCGCAGAGAGAGAGAGAATGATAAGTTGAAGGTGAACTCATGCCCCCTCACGCCTTCCTTCCCTTCCTTGTCTTTCCTTCTTTTGGCGCCCACCCTTCCTTCCTTCCTTCCTTCCACCGTCCCACTCTGCTCTCTTTCTTCCCTTCCTTTTACCTTGTCCTCTTTCCCGTTTTCTCTTTCAGCTTATCTTTATTCCCTTTTTTTTCTTTCCTTCCTTCTTCCTTCCTCTCCTTTTCTCCTATTTCCCCTTCTCAGATTATCCCTTTTTTTCTATTATTTCTTTTTCTTCACTCATTGCCCATTCTTCTTTCTTCCTCCTTCCCTTCTTTCCTACTTTCCTTTCCAACCTTCCTTTCTGCTGTCTTTCTCACCATCCTTTCCATCCATCCTTTTTCGTCCGTATTCTTTCCTTCCTTTTCTCCCTTCAACACCCACTCGCTCCCTCTCCTTCTACATCTTCCCTCCTTCCTTCTCTCACTCCCTTCCTTCCTTAGACACCCATTATTTCCTGGCCCATTTAATACTTTGTTTCCGATGATTGGTTCCGCAACACTCGGCAGCCCAGACCGAGAGGCAGCCTTGTTAGTGCACCGTTGCAATTGTTTACTCTCGTTATTGTAATCGGCGTTTGTGACTCGACTCTGATTCCGCTCGAGGCCAATTACTAGATCGTTGTGTGTTGTTTTCTGGCAATGATTTCTAATGATGATGATGTAGGAAGAGATGAAATGATTATGAAGGTGAAGGTGATGGTGATGGTGGTGATGGAGGAACAGAAGAGAAAGATAGACTTAAAGAAAAGGAGGAGAAGAAGAAAAATGAAGAGAAGAGAGAAACAAGTAACGAAATAAAGAATAAATAAACAGGGAGAAGAAAGTATAAAAGAAGGGAAGAGAGAAGAGAAAGAAAAAAGAATGGAAGAAGAGAGATAAATAAAGAAAGAAAAAAGAAAAGAGAAAAAGGAAGAGAAACAGATAAGGAAGAAAAAAAAAATTGAGCAGATAAAAGAAAGAAAAAAGGAAAATAGAAAAGAAGAAACAAGAGAAAAGAAAAATAACAGAAAAAAATGAAAACGAAGACAAGAACAGAGATAAAGAAAGAAAGAAAAAGAAGAATAACAAAAGAAAAGATGAACGATAAAAAAGAAGACGAGGGAGGAGAAGAAGAACAAGAACAAGAAGAACAAGAACAAGTAGTATTAGTGGGAGGCGGAAAAGGAGCACCGTTGATAATTACCCTTACAAGTATGGTTAACGTAATTTGGGGTTTGGCTGCGAGATGGCGTTGGGGGGCGAACTGAACCTCCATTACCACCTATTGTTTGGAGCAGGCGGTAAGTGGCCGCTTCTGTTTTTGGGGCGCGTGAAGTTAAGAGCTTTTGAGTTTTTATGGCTGAAGCTCTTAGGGCGAACATGTCAATTACTTCCTTGGCCTTACCGTATAATTAGATACCTGGATCTTATTATTACTGTGATTATGAACGAGGGAGACGGAGATGAGCACTGAGACCACGCGCAGCTCTTAGGGAGAATGTGTCAATTACTTCCTTGGCCTTACCGAATAATTAGATACCTCGAGTTTATTATATATTGTGATGTCCATGAACGAGGGGTAATGTAGCGGAGATGAGCACCGAGGTCACGCGCAGCTATAGTGTATACTCCTAATATTACTTCGCTACTGACTTCTGAACGCGATGGAGTGGTAGTTTTTCTTTGGCATAGGTAAAAGACAGGGTTTCTTTGTGTTAAAATGTGGTTATTGAGGTGCACGTGTGAATTTTTGCGCCGGTCATGCGGATTAATGGATTTTTAGGAGGGAAGGAAGGGATCTCGAGAGGGTAAAAAGGAAACAAAATTGCTCGCTGGCTCTGCTCCTTCTGCTAATAGTGTATAGGAGAAGTCCAAAACAGAGAATCAGAACCCTTTGGAGAGGCATCTTGATACTCCTCTGTTGAAAGTGTTCCCAAGTCGTATAGTCAGTGTAATTAATATGGCTTGTCTTTCATTGCCTTGTTTGTTTTTTTCTTCTAATACGAAAGCAATGAAGCAAACTTATCGATGACTCCCGTTTTCAATTAGTTTTTCTTTTTTATTTTTTTTTCTCAGCGCTCATTAATTACCGAAGGCCACGTGTGCATGATCGAGGTGGCAACACTGAGCAGCAATATCCAACCACTCTGTTTATTTATCATTACTATACTTATTATTTTATGTTTTTTTCGTGAGTTGATTATTGAAGTGTGAGTAATCGAGCTGGCAACACTGGATGGTAATCGTAATAGGAGGCATCCAGTTTTTATTTTGCTTTCGTTGTGTTCAGTAATTAATCGAGGTGGCAACACTGGATGGTAATCGTAATAGGCACCCAGTTGTTTTTATTTTGTTATTGTTGTTCTCAGTAATTGATCGAGGTGGCAACAGTGAAAAACCATTATGTTCATTTAGCTTTGTATCTTTTGTTTTTTGTTATTGTGAAGTGATTTAATCGAGATAATCACACTGGATAATAATCGTCATATGCATCCAGTTTTTCTCTTTTCCTTTCTTATTGTTGAGTTAAGTGATTTGACGACCTGGGAACACTGGATGATGGTCGTAAAAGGCATCAGTTTTTACTTTTTGCTTTGTTATTGTTAAGTAATTTAACGACCTGGAAACACTGGATGATGGTCGTAAAAGGCATCCAGTTTTTATCTTTTGCTTTCTTATTGTTGCGTTAAGTGATTTGACGACCTGGAAATACTGGATGAAGGATAATAATCGTTATATTCATCCGTTTTTTGCCTTTTGCTTTCTTACTGTTGCGTTAGTGATTCAATTAAGATGACAACACTGGATGGTAATCATATTATGCATCCAGTTTTTACCTTTTCCTTTCTTATTGTTGAGTTAAGTGATTTAACGACCTGGGAACACTGGATGATGGTCGTAATAGGCATCCAGTTTTTATCTTTTCCTTTCTTATTGTTGAGTTAAGTGATTTAACGACCTGGGAACACTGGATGATGGTCGTAATAGGCATGCAGTTTCTACCTTTTCCTTTCTTATTGTTTACTTAAGTGATATAACGAACTGGGAACACTGGATGATGGTCGTAATAGGCATGCAGTTTCTACCTTTTCCTTTCTTATTGTTTAGTTAAGTGATATAACGACCTGGGAACACTGGATGATGATCGTAATAGGCATCTAGTTTTTACCTTTTGCTTTGTTAGTGTTGCGTTAATGATATAGTCGAGACTGTTTATACGATTGCCCTTTTTATTATCTTTTTCGTCCCTTCCCCTTTTTATTCCTCTTACTTTACTCTCCCTTCTATTTTTCACATGCATGGAAGGAGCTTACTTGTATGAGCTAAATAATAATCGCAATATGTATCTCGTTTTAATTTCATATGTTTGTTTTTCTTGCCTTGTGTGATTTATCGAGATGGCAACACGTAGCATGTATCCATTTTTTATATAGTTTTCAATCTTTTTCTTTATTATTGTTGCCATTATTAACGTTACAACCTCGACGCGCGACTCGTTCACCTTAACCAAAACATGTCCCAGCGTCCTTCTGCGTCACTTCCGCCGCCGCTGGTGCCCCCGCCGGCCGCCGCACCTGCTGCCCCGCGCCAGGTGTGTGGGTCTCGTCCTTGCCTGATATGGAGATCGTTCTACCAAAATTACACGGCTCGTCGCTCCTCGTTGCTCCTGTTTTTCTTCGTTTTTCAAAATGGAGCCTAACAGGGCGGGTACGAAAACGTGATGGGGAGAGGGAATATTATAGTCCGCCGATTGGTGCTCTCGAGAAAGAAACAGTAATTGTAGAAATCGAAAAAAGAGACTGAGGCCATTTTCGTTCGTTGGTGTCTTAGTGTTCTCCGCTTGGAATATTTTGTGAACGAAGGGGGAGAACAATGGAAGGCGAACTGCTCTAAATCTTACCTCCTGCTGAAGTGAAACAGCTATTGAAGAAATTGAAAAAAGAGACAGGCCATTTTCGTTCCTGGGTGTCATTTGTGAAAGAAGGAGAACAGTGGAAGACGGTCTACTCTAAAGCCTATTCCGTCCGTATTCAAATTATTAAGGAAATCCCCAAAAAGATACAGCCCAATTCCCCTTTATGTTCCCCGCTTAGAGTATTTAGTGAACGAAGATAAAGAACCAACCTCTATTCAAGCTTATTCTAACCCTGTCATCCATAAACCTAACCTAACCTTACCTAACCTTACCTAACCTCCATCCAAGCCTTCCTAGCCTCACCATCATGAAGGACAGACTGCTCTAAAAAGCTTTCCCAGGTGGACATGAAGCTCTCGCCCAGCACGGAGCCATGGGACATATTCTTAAACATTTCGACGGGCATTACACACGTTTGACAAAGTTTCCATATAAGATGTCTGGGTATTTCTATGGGTAGTTTCATGACGCTGGTGGTAGTTTGACCCTTCTTCTGTACCTTGAACCTAAAAACACACTCAAGAACACTCAATATCCTCTTCGACCTTTGGAAATCGTTGATGTGAGAGGCGGGAACACCTGAGAATGCCAATACATGTCCCTTCCCCTCCCCCCCGTCGTGCCTCACCTCTCAGACTTTTGGCGTAGGCTGGCCAGACCGATAAAAAGTTGAGCCTACAAACTCGCTTAGGATAATGCCCTTGTCGACGCCCTCGCTCCTAGCCGTCCCGCCCACCTGCCCGCCCTTCCCGGCCCTTAGTCATGTCACCTGACGCCCGCACCTCCGCCCGCACCCCCGCCCGTACCCCGCCCACCCCCACACGTGTCCGCCTTGGGCCCTCCACCCGCCCTCCGCCCTCGCCATGATGATAATAATGATAATAGCAAAAAGAAAAGGACGAAGAAGGAAGAAGGCGAAAATATATGCGAAAAACGAGGCGATGTAGGATAAGGACACGTGTTTTTTTCTTAATTTTAATAACTGAGTAAATAAATAAAGTAAATAGATGAGAAGAAGAAAATAATAGTGGTAAAAAATGATTAAGGAAGAGGAGGCATAGCAAGAGGAGAAGAATAATGTGTGTGTGTGTGTGTGTGTGTGTGTGTGTGTGTGTGTGTGTGTGTGTGTGTGTGTGTGTGTGTGTGTGTGTGTGTGTTTACCTGCATTCATTACAAGACTTGCTTAATTAAGAGATTACGACAGGTGAGCGACGCAAGACATCAGTGTAACACCTTGACTAATATCGTTTGGCCTCGTTAACACCTGCCAGCCACACACACTATACCTCCAGGGACACACGCACACACACAGGTACACACACACAGGTATACACAAACACCTTGACAGCCACACACTATACCTGCAGGGACACGCACACACACGCACACACACAGGTACACACACACACACAGGTACACACAAACACCCTGACAGCCACACACTATACCTGCAGGGACACAAGCACACACACAGGTACACATACACAGGTACACACAAACACCCTAACAGCCACACACTATACTTGCAGGGACACACGCACACACACTGGTACACACACAGGTACACACACCGCCAAGGCCAAAGAAACGGACAGTAACAAACAAACCGTACAGTAACAACGCGCGTACCTAAAGGAATGTCAGCAAGGAAGACAGTTATCCTCGGTCGCTTCGTATTCGTCAGTAGATAAGTTAAAACACGAGGCTTAAGGTTGGCTGCCACACGTATATATTGGTGGGTACCTTATATTGGGGTGAGGAGAGGAAAGGTGTGTGATCAAATTTCAAGTCGCCAAATTTTGAGGCTTACGGTCATATTATTAAACATTTCGTCCCCCAAGAACACACACCCGACAAGGCTTTCATCGGAGTTTTGGGCATTTGCAGGGGTAGTTTTATGACCCACGGAGGTAGTCTGACCCTTCTTCTGTACCATGAACGTAATAAAACACTCATTATAACCCGACTGATCTCCTTTTCGGCCTTTGGGGATAGTTGATGTGAGGGGGTGAAGCGTCTGACAACACCGATCGTAGCAGCGTTCCACCCGACATGAATGAAGCTGTTTTTTTTGTATATATATTCTTTTTCTTTTAGGGGGTACGGTGTAGGGAGGAGACTGTTCATATGATTGCCCTTTTGATTATCTTTTTCGTCCCCTTCTCCTTTTTATTCTTCATACTTTACTGTCACTCCTTTTTTTCACATTCATGGAAGGAGGTTACTTATATGACTGCCCTTTTTATCATGCCCCCCCTCCCCCACCACTTTTTGTCCTTCTTCATTTCCTGTCAATCATTTATTTTTTTATATCCCTGTACGCTCGTCGAGAGGATTCTGTTTGGGTCCATATATTTTTTTCCCTTGATGTCCTTTCGTGGATTTCAATAAGGATAATGATAGTAATAACGCGTCAGTATAAACAGTCTCAGCCTTCAGGAACATGGGAGTGGTGACAGCGGACGTAAAATGATGGCGCAGTCTTATACAATTATCCTTCGTTTTGGGCAACTTCCTACACCTGCAATAAGATAAAATGATGGCGCAGTCTTATACAATTATCCTTCGTTTTGGGGAACTTCCTACACCTGCAATAAGATACTTTACAACACCTGGAAGGATAACCAAGCACAGGATATACACGCTTCAGGAGCAGTGCACAGCAGACCTTTTTGTTTTTATCTTGTCCTCGAGCTGCTTCCTCTGCTGAAAAAAAAGAATTACGGACACTCGGCTGATAGGATAAGGCGCACATTAGTATTTCCATTCCTTGTAAATATGGTTAGTTGCTCTCCCTTGGGCTAAAATGCTGTGTTTGTGTAGGCCTGCCCAAGGGTACAGAGAGGGGACCAGTTGTGTGACTTACCAAACCCACTAAGGTGAATCACTTCCTTCGAGATAAAAAAAAAAGTCGGGCTAAAAAATTACAAAGAAATGGAAGAAAATATCATGAAAGAAAGATGAAATTTCAACCTTGGATGATGGTTATAGTTTCATTCGGGTGGGATATTGGGTCAAATCGTGTCTTTACTTAGGAATGACATCAGAGGAAGAAGAACAAGGGGACCAATTAGAAAATGGAGGTCAGTCGTACAAGAGCTGCCTCCCTATACGTGGCCTAAACTGCTCTCTCTACTCTGTGCACTTCTTTTTAATGCATGTATACGTTTTCTTTCCCTTCCTCTACGATATATATTTACGT
This sequence comes from Eriocheir sinensis, assembly GCF_024679095.1. Taxonomy (NCBI): domain Eukaryota; kingdom Metazoa; phylum Arthropoda; class Malacostraca; order Decapoda; family Varunidae; genus Eriocheir; species Eriocheir sinensis. The sequence continues at coordinate 14,243,155 of NC_066536.1, forward strand.
TACTCAATCTTCGTGGGTCCAGGTGTTGTAGCTACCTGGTTTGCCTCTCTCTATCTTGGTTCCGTTCTCGTGTACTTCGTTATCGTTAGTTAGTTAATTAGTGCTGATATACGTTTTCTTTCCCTTCCTCTACGATATCTATTTACGTTACTCAATCTTCGCGGGCTTCAGAGGTTGCAGCCATCTGGTTAACCTCTCTTTATTTTGGTTCCGTTCTCGTGTACTTCGTTATCGTTAGTTAGTAAATTTGTGCTGATATACGGTTTTTTTCTCTTCCTCTACGATATCTATTTACGTTACTCAATCTTCGTGGGTCCAGGTGTTGTAGCTACCTGGTTTACCTCTCTTTATCTTGGTTCCGTTCTCGTGTACCTCGTTATCGTTAGTTAGTTAATTAGTGCAGTTATACGTTTTCTTTCCCTTCCTCTCCGATATATGCTCATTTGACTCAATCTGCACGGGTTTGAGGCACCGTTGCCAGATTAGTGTACTCAGAGCCTCGTATTTACCGCTTTCTGAGCCATAGCTATTGCCAAAAAAACAACAATAATTAACCATTTTAACAATAACTATATATGAAGGCAGTTATTGGGGTCGAGGAGGCAGTTTTTGGGTCGGAAATCGGCAATCATAGGAGGCTGAGTACGACAATCTGGCAACGTTGGTTTGAAGTGCTGCAGTTACCTGGTTTGCCTCCCTTTATCTTGGCCCTGCCCCCGTGTGCCTCGTTATCGTTGACCCCAGCGTGGGCGGCGGCGGCGGTGCATGAAGCCTTGCGTGTGGGCGATCAGCCAGGCGAGCGATGAACTCTCCTTCCTCGCCGGCTGACTTTCTGGAAGCATTCCCAACACGACGCATATTCTAGAACACCCTTTTTTTCATAGGACGCTTACTACCATATAGGACTCGCTTTCCTGCCGAGGACGTCCATATGCTCATAGGACCTAGCGCCACCTAGCCTTCCTCTTCATGAACTTATCTAACACTTTGAATAGCCTTTTGGAATTCTCTATCACGTGTTCTTTTGGGGAGCAGTATTTTGGGAATTTGTTCTATGTTTTCTTTTGCCCTTGACTGCTTCCTCTTGTAAAAAAAAACATATTGGTGTTCTTGAAGGTCCCTATCGTATTGGCTCTGACCACATGACTGCTACGTCCGTTCCACTCATCCGCCACACAATTTATAAATCCCTTCCTCGCCTAAGTCTTCATTGCATTACATATACTTCTGCTGATAGTTCACCTTTCGCGTAGGACACAAAGGACCCGCATTCTTTCACGGGGTGCTTATTCCTTAATGGGCTTCGTACTGTCGCCGGGGGTACACATTTCCTCACTGGAATCGCCACATGATCGGTCTTTCATGGACGGTCAGGCATTAGCTCCCACGACACGTACCGGTACACATTCTTTCGCAAGACGCGTAGGCTACTGCTGCCAGGGGACGCACGTAGCCGCCAGGACACTTATTTCGGCGAAGGACACGGGACACGAAAACACCGGGTCGCAAGGTGAACTGCATCTCTTGGGACACGTATGAGGGCTGAAGGGTGGGTGTGGGATAGCGATCGAGAGGCATACAGAGACGATTTTGATCCTCTTTCGTGTACTCTATAAACTATTTGCAATTTCTGTTTTATGTTTTTCCTTTTCTTTTTGTTTAATCTTTAGTTTTTGTCTTTGAACTGTCTCCTTTACTGTTATAAAAAAATTGTCTTTCGAAGTAGTAGTAGTATTGCTATTATTATTATTATTATTATTATTATTATTATTATTATTATTATTATTATTATTATTATTATTATTATTATTATTATTATTATTATTATTATTATTATTAGTTTCAATGTTTGTGTTGCTGTTTTCTGCATCTTTTTTTATGTTGTAGTTGTTCATGACAGACAGACAGCCTTGCGTCACGGTGGTTGATGAAAGTGAAAGATATTGCAGAGTCAAGTTAATTAATTACGTCTGCGGGAAGTATTTTTTAGTAACAAGCGGTGGCGGTGGTGGTGGTGGTGGTGGTGCGGGATGGGCTGGGTCGCGGAGGACGGGAGAGGGAAAGGGAGGAGGAGGAGGGGAGGGGTCAAAATCACTTACTACTCCTGCTGCTCCGCTCTGAAACAATGTAGATATCAATGTATTTTTATTTTTTGTATTTCCTTTCACCCACTTTCTTTATTTTTTCCATATTTCCTTTTTGAATATAACTTTGAATCTTCAGAAACCAAATATAAGCTTAAAATTACTGGAATAAATCAGCTTTTGCACTCTTTTACCTTTACTCAATCCTTTTCCTTGTCTTTTAATATCTATCTGAGCCTTCTTTAGTATAGCTTGGCCTGTCATTGTTATTTACCTCGTCTAGCTTTGTGTAACGTGGCTCCTTTGCTTTCCATCGTCCGTGAGTCTTAGTTCATAACAAAAGGAGATGTATGGATGTTACAAGTCATATCCATACTGCTGTCACCTCGCTTCCTTCTTGATTAACTTACCTCCTCTCGCCTCCTCTCCTCTCCTCTTCTCTCTTCTCCTCTCCTCTGCTCTCCTCTCCCCACCTTTCCCCTCCTTTCCTCTCGTTTTCCTCCTTATCCCCTCTTTTTTTTTACAACAAAGGAGACAGCTCAAGGGCACAAAAAAAGGAAACAATAATAATAAAAAAAGCACGCTACTCACTGCTCCTAAAAAGAATCCAAGGTGGCCGAGAGTGGGGTCAATTTTGCTGTCCTCTCCTCTCTCTTCCTTTCTCCTTCTTTCCCCTCCTCTCTTCCTTTCCTCTTCTCTCCCCTCCCTCCTCTCTCCTCCTTTTCCATACACTCCTCTCCTTTCTTCTCCTCACCCCTCGCCTCCACTCCCCTCCCTCCTCTCCCCTCGCCTCCTCTCCCGTCTCCTCTACTTTCGCCTCACTACCAAGAGTCCGTCGGAATCCAAGAGGGTCGATGATGAGTGAGAGAGGCTCCTGAACCCTCTACGAGTGTACCGGGTCTCGTCCGTTCACTGCCCCCGTGACGCAGCGCTTTATAACAGTCATACAATTAGTCACCATTACACTGCTTTAAAAGGCGTTGAATCCCCTCTGTTTCTCCATAAATGTTCCCTTTCGTGGCCGGTTTTTTATATAGACGCCGCAAACCAAATAATTAAGGGCTTCGGCATGTTTTGTAAGGTTTTGGAATCCCTATATTTTCTCCGTTTTGGCTTGCGTAGAATCTGAACACGAATAAATTGATTTGGCATGCTTTAAAAGTCGTTGGAATCCTTTTATGTCTCTGTAGTTGCTCCGTTTTAACTTGCGTTGAATCTGTACGTGAATAAACAAACAACCATGGCGTTGGAATTCCCTTTTCGTCTCTACATTTTCTCTGTTTTTGAATTGCGTTGAATCTGTGGCACTCGTTCGAATCCCACTAACTTGCTTTATTTAACTTGCCTTAGCCCACTAACTTGTTTTTATTTATTGTTTTTGAGTCGTTTGTGTTTCTTTTGAGGTTTGTCAAGAGCTGAGGGCATCCAGAAAACTCTCCAGACTTCAAGGAGTGAGGGAAAGGAAGAGGAACGGAGGGAGAAGGAGGAGGAGGAGGAGAGGAGAGAGGCGGAGGGAGGGGAGAAAAGAGGTTGTGAGGTTGACATAAGAGGGAGGAGCTGCGAAGAGTGAAAGTCATGGGGGGGGGGGGGTGGCGGTTATAGCGTGCGGGGCACCCCCTGGTCAGCGTGACGACTTGTGTAATCGATACTACCTTTCTGCCCCCTCCCTCCACCCCCTCACATCACCCCCCCCCCCCCGCCCCCCGTGTTCCGCCCATTCCCTAATGTTCCCGCTGCCCCCGCCACCCACTGCCCGCCTCACGCATTCCTCCACTGCCTCCTCCACCCCCTCCTCCACCCCCTCTCTCCCTCCCTCCTTTCCCTTTCGTTACTCCTTTCTCTCGTAATATTTTCTTCCCTCCTATCCTGCTTTGCCTCCACTTTCTTCTACTCCTCCTCCTCCTGATGATACTTTTTTTTCTTCTTCCTTTCCCAATACTTTCTTTCCTCCTCTCCTGTTTCTTTTCTTCTTCCTTTCTTTCCTTCTATCCTGTTTTCTCCTTTCTTTCTAATACTTTCTTTCCTTCTGTCCTGTTTCTTTTCTTCTTCCTTTCTTTCCTTCTGTCCTGTTTTCTCCTTTCTTTTCTAATACTTTCTTTCTATCCTGTTTTCTCCTTTCTTTTCTAATACTTTCTCTCCTTCTATCCTGTTTTCTTTTCTCCCTTTTCTGTTACTTTCTTTTCTTCTGTTCTGCTTTACCTCCTCCTCCTCCTCATCATCATCATCATCTTCATTTATTTCTTCCCCCTCCTCCTCCTCCTCCTCCTCCTCCTCCTCCTCCTCCCGAAATTCATATCTGCAAGGAATAGAAGATGCTCCCTTATTTTCGCTAAATCCCGGTTATTTGTATATTCTGGGAGTTCTAAATTTAGCCGCGCCGCGCATCAGGACTCCTTTGTGCGTGTTTTCTGGGGACTCGGGCAACAATGCGGCGCTTATTGAAGATTCCTCGGCGTGTGTGTGTCGGTGAAGTAGGTTTGGAAATGAGATTAGTTTTGATAAGAGATTGGAACGTGGTGTTCTTTTTTTACATGAAGGGTGGCAGCTGAAGGGCAACAGCAACAGAACAGACAGACAGAACAGAACAACAACAACAACAACAGAATCAGACAGACAGAATAGAACAACAACAACAACAACAGAACAGACAGCAACAGAAAAAGCCCTCTAGACGTTGCCCCGATTAATGGAAAAAGATTGAGTGGCTGGAAGAGAGGTCAATATCGGAAGAGGTGTCTTGATACTCTCCTCTTGAAATTCACGCGCGCTTTATTTTGTTTTCAGGCGCCAAAAGTGGGGTTCAGTTCTAAGTCTTACATTGATTCCTGCTTCGAGACACAACAAACACCTGACCGATTTAATTTCAAGGGAACACATTTAACACAGATTTGTAGTTATTTATTTATTTTTACAGTACAGGAAGCAGCTCAAAGGCAAATACCAAAACAGAAAGTAAGCCCGCTATAAGGAATGAATGTGTTTAGAGTTTAGACGTAGGTTAGGCAGATTCGTAGACAGGCCGGACAAACTATAACTGATGGGTTTCCGCGCGCGCTCTCCTGCAGACCTTTTTTATTACTCAAGTGCAGCACTAATACGGCGCGGTGCGTTCTGAGAATCTGCAAGAAAGACCAACAATTTCTTATCAGCCTTACAATCGGCCGAGGGAAACGTTTTAGGCCAGTTCCACGAGAGGGATGATGGAGATGGACGTGTTCTGGGAAGCGGGAGGGAAGGTGGGTGGGTCCAAGAGGGTAAGGTGGGTGGGTCCAAGGGTGGGTCATCGCTGCCCTGAATGCTTAATCTACCCAGCGCCAGGCAAACGTAACACACTGCTGGCCGCCTCCTGTGTCTGTGTGTGTGTGGTGTGGGTGTGTGTGGTGGGGGGGTGGGGGGAGATGTGATGTGTAGCAGTGGGGTAGGTTGAGTGTGTGGGTGTGGGTGTGGGGGCGGGGGAGGGAGGTTGTTGCTGCCTCCGGGGTCTGTTTGTTTGCTATTATCCGTCCCCCCTCCCCCTCCCGCTCCCCACACCTCCACAGCCACACAGCATTAAGCAAGCGTTCGTAAGCTGTAATATGAGAGATTTACAAATGGATCCGTGTCACCTGCATCAACTTCAATCGCGTGCATGAAGTTTTGTCGCCTCCATGAAGGGCAGTTGAGTGGCAGGTCCCGTGTTCGTCTTTCATTACTTGATTAATTAATTCCTTTCTTTATTGTCTTGTCTAGCGACTTACTTAACTATCTACTTAATTATCTACTAACCTGCCTGCCTACCTGTTTACCTGCTTGCCTGCCTACTTACTATCTCTAAATTTATCTATTATTTTACATATTTAACTGTCTATATATATTTTATCTTATTATTTGCACTTGACCATGAGTGTGAAAGTTGTATTGAATCCCGTATTCTCAGACGCTTTCGGCTTTGAACAAATATTTACAAAGGTCACAAACGAGATTAGTCGAATTCTCAAACTATCTATGAAAATACCCACAACAACCTTCACGAAATCCCTATGAAATGTGAGTGTGTGTGAACCACGAAATGATTGAGAATGTAGGCTTTATGAGAGTCAGGTGTATCATCTTGTAATTCTCTTTTGGCTGCCAGCTGTCTTGTCGCACTCATCCACGTGGTGTCAAGAGTAGAGAACAACATTTATGATCCTAATGTACGGTTGACAGCACTCTTATCCACGTGCTAAGAGGGTAGAAATACTTTTATGATCCTAAGTTACAGCTGTCAACACTTTCATCCCGTGCTGCCAAGAGAACTGGAACACTTTTACGATCTTAATTCACGGTTGTCAACACTCTTATCCACGTGTTTTCAAGAGAATGGAAACACGTATGATCTTAATTCATGGTTGTCAGTACTCTTATCCACGTGCTGTCAAGGGAACAGCAGCACTTTTATGATCCTAATTTATGGCTGGCAGAACAGAACCACTTTTTATCCAAACTTACAATTGGTAGCACTCTCCTTGTGGTGTGCAGAGAAGAAAAACACCTTCATTATCCCATTGCACGGTTGGTATCATTGTTGTTTACGTGTTGTCAAGAGAATACAAGTTTTTTTTTTATGTTGCTAATAAGACTTTTTTTCTCCCCTGCGCAGATGGGAGGCCAATCCAACGGCAACTGGACCCCCACCAAGCGGCGCGGACCCATCGCGGCCGAGTTCTCGAGCCCCGGCCCGGCAGCCATCGCCCTCAAGTCCTCCATCGGTGAGTTGTGTTGCTTGGGTTGCTGTGTTGCGGTCCGTCACTCCGTCAGCCTCGCCTACAGTGCTCCCCCCCTTCACCCACCCCTCCCCCCGTTCCTGTTGGTCACTCCCACCGTTCCTTCATTATCACACTTTTATCCCTCTCAGGTCACTCATTTCCTCATTATTTACTCCCATCATACCTTTATTATCACATTCTTTTTTCCCCATCACAAACTACTCCGTTCCCCCATTAGCTACTCCATTTATCCCATTATTAACATACTTTTTATCCCGTCTCAGGCCACTCCGTCCTCGCTATTTACTTCGTTATCATACTTCCTTCGTAGCTTGTTTTAGTCAACCCCCATCATTTGTACAGACTCCCTCCCCATCACACTACCCTCATTTACCACCATTGCTCCCTTCCATCGCATTGCACCCAACCCCATCACTCCCTTTCCATCACACTCCACTCCAACCTCCATCTCTTACCTCCATCATCGTCCCATCACACTGCACTCACCCCCATTCGCTGCCTTCATCACTCCCTCCCATCCCTTGCACACACTCCCAATAACCTTCTCCTCCTCGCCGTCGCACTCCTTTCCGTCCTCATTAGATATTACCGTCACTTTCTCGTCACCGCACTCTCCCTCGCTCACGCCCTTGCCCCTCCCGTATGCGGCGTCCCCAAGGGCTGGACGGTAACAGGGTCAGTCCGCGTCAAGGCTTGGCAGGGCAGGTGACAGTTGTTGAGTGGACATGGCGAGTGGTCTGTGTCTTGGCTCAGGTCTTCTCAGGTTCTTCCTCTGTTCCTTCTCCTGTTTCTTTTTCTGCTCCTTCGTTGTTTCTTCCTCCTCTCTCTCCCATTCCCTGTTTTTCTCCTCCATCGCTCTACTTCCTCCTCCCCTCCAGTTTTCTTCTACATTTTCCTCCTCTCACCTCTCTTCATCCTACCATTGGCTTCCTCCCCATCTTCCTCACCCATTCCCTCCACTTCCCCTTCACTTCCGGCGCCATATGACCCTGCAGTTGTGGCGCCAAGAACAGAACGCCCCAATAATCATCATCATCATCCCCTTCACTTCCCACTTTCTTCCCCTTTACACACTACGTTTTCTCTTCTAACCCTTCCAACCCGATACCATGTAGGGATAGGAGCCAAGTTGAGGGACCCGACTACATAGGCCTTGAACCCGGCGCCCCTGGAGAGTGGGTGCGTGGGTGAGTCACAAGAGGCGCGCTGCTGGGGGTGACGATGGGGGAAACGAGGTCACGGGTCTTGCGATCAGCTGTGTCCATTCCCTTATACGTGGTTGGCTACTTCTTATGTTGACTTTCTTCTGTTTTGTGATGGTGTTGGGATGTAGCTTAAGCCCACATTAAGAACATAAGAACGTAAGGAGTCTGCAAGAGGCCGATAGCTTTGGACTCGGGATTGACAGAGTAATGCACTGAACCTTATCTTATCTTATAGTACTTTCTTATTATGACTTTCTGTTTTGTGATAATGTGGGACGTATCTTTTAAAGTCCATGCATTGAGCCTTATCTTACCTTACTTTCTTATCGCACACTATCTTACTGCTGTACCCGACTGTCTTGCTATCTTGAAACTATATTCTAAAGGATGATGTATTTGAGAGGCAGTTTCGATACATCTTACTTTTCTTTCTTATCACACTATCTTTTTATTTTACTCTACTATCTTACTATCTTACTTTTCTTTCTTATCACACTATCTTTTTATTTTACTCTACTATCTTACTATCTTAAAGAGCAAACTATTTTGAAGGATATAATTAAGAGGCAGTTTCGATATATCTTAATTTTCTTATCACACGCTATCTTACTGTTTTACCATTCCATCTGACTATCTTAGAGCGTAAACTATTTTGAAGGATGTATTTGAAAGACAGTTCTTATGTTCTTATGTTCTTATTTTACTTTTTCTTAACACTATCTTCTTACTTTACTAACGTACTATCTTAGAGCGTAAATTATTCTGAAGGATGTATTTGAGAGGCAGTTCTTATGTTCTTATGTTTTTATCTTACTTTTTCTTAACACAGACTATCTTTTTACTCTACTAGCTTACTATCTTAGAGCGTAAACTACTCTAAATGATGTAGTTGACAAGCACTTTCGATACTTTGTCCTTCCATACTGACTGATTAACGGAACATGACATACATATTCCCACACAAACATAGGAACATGATGAACCTTGTAGCATAGGAACATGAGGGGATTGCAAGAGGCCAGTTTACCTTCCCTGTACCTGGCAGCTTCCGTAGAGCCATCGCCATCACCATATGTTCCCCTCATCCATGATTCATTTAACCTTTCCGTGGATGAGTCAGCCGCACTTGCACTCACCCCATAACATATTTTAACTGTATTATTTCTTCTCGTTTCTCTATTCTTATGTTGATGATTGTTTGTATATATATTTTCTTATTTGTTTGTCTAATTACTTACCTACGTATTTACCTACCTGCTTATGTTTACCTGTTTCCCTGCCTACCTACTGTCTCCAAATCTTTCTATTATTTTATTTTTCTGTCTATATATTTATCTGATTATTGACTTGTCTTTATCTATCTATCTACTTATCTGTCTATGTTTGCTTTCTATTTCCCTGAGTTTGGCAGTAAGAAGAGACAGGTGTTTGTAGGTGTGACGCACAGGTGGTCAGTCTTGCAATCTGTAGGCTCAACTTACCTGTGTATAGACCTGGCTGGCTGGCCGGGAGGGAGGGGAGGGGAGGAGGAAGAGGGGAGAGAGAGGGGGAGGAGGGTTAGGTCAGCCGTGCCGTCCGTCAGCTAGTCAGTTAATCAGTCTCTCGGTAAGGTGGATAGAGAACGGTGCTGAGGATGAAACGGGAGATAGATAGATAGATAGATAGATAAAGATAGATATTTTTTTTACAGTAGGGGAAGCAGCTTAAGGAAGAAAAAAAAAAACAATGAAGAGAAAAAAAACGCTAATCACTGCCCCCATAATATAGATAGATAGATGAATAGATGGATCGATAAATAGATAGATGGATGGAAAGAGAGTGATTTAAACTACAAGAAAACAAGAAATAAAGAGAAATGACTAACAGATGGTTACAGAAATTCATCTTATCACTCCCCCTCACCCCTCCCACCCGTCACAGAAGATCATAAGTTTAATGGTAGACGACGAAAAAATAAGAAAATAACTGAACATAACACTGCGAAAAGATAAGAAAGGACTTGATAATAAATAATATGCCTCCTCATGTAACACAGCCTGAGGGAGTCATACCAAATATTTACCTGTGTTGCGATAATGATGATAATGATGACGATGATGGTGATGATAATGATGATGATTAGGAGGAGGAGGAGGAGGTCTTCTTGTTATACACGCTCACGAAGTAGACAGACAGACAGACAGACAGGTGGTGGTGGTGTCACTGAGCATAAACACACACACACACACACACACACACACACACACACACACACACACACACACACACCTATAATTGTTCTTTCAACAGCCATGACGCAGCTTACAGGTGAAAAAGAGGTGTGTGAGAGGGGAGGGAGGCAGGTAGAGGGGACAGGTAGGTAGGTAGCAGTGTGAAGCAGGTACATGCACAGGTAACCAACGGAGGGGAATGTGAGAGAGAGAGAGAGAGAGAGAGAGAGAGAGAGAGAGAGAGAGAGAGAGAGAGAGAGAGAAGGTCAAGATCTGCACTGCCTCAGTAATTTTAGAAGTAGAAAAACTTACACGTAGTAATCGGCAAAGTTTATCAAGGATACAGAGAAAGAGAAAGATGGACGGAGAGAGGAAAAAGGAAGATAGATAGAAGGGAACTGAATTAAAACTTTGATATCCTCTTTTACTTCTTCTCCTTTTCCTAATTATCTACTCTACTTCACTCTACTACTCTAATCTACTTCCTTATTTTCCTACCATTTTTTTTTTCTATTTCTCCTTACTCCTTCTTTGTGCCTTTCCTGAGTGCTTTCCAGTGAGGATAGGAGGAGGAGGAGAGGGAAGAGAACTGTACTCTACCCCACTCTACTCCTCTTATCTACTTCTTTACTTCCCTACCTATTTCTCTACGTGTCCTTCCTTCTCTGTACCCTTATTCAGAGCTTTCCAATGAGAGGAGGAGGAGGAGGAGGAGAGGGCAGGAAGAGATGGGAGGGCAGGGGGTAGTAGAAGGGCCCTTGATCTCTGTCCCTTCGCCAAAGAGCTAACGAAACTCACCGAGGAAAGGATTCAAGGTCGGGGGCGGGGGCAGCGAGAGCGAGAGCAAGGCAGTGATATCATTGGGAACGCCACGACCAACTTTGGCTCGAAGCGGAGGAGCGGGAGAAAGTAAGAGGAGGTGATGCTGGTGGCAGATGTTCGGAGGATGACGCAGAGGATGACGCAGAGGAGGGGGGAGAAGGAGAGACGAATGCCAAGAGGGAAGAACAAGACGAGGAAAAGAAATAGGAGGAGGAACAGGGATGGTGAGAAGGGTAAGAAAGAAAATGGAATGAAGAGATGACGCAGAGGAAGGGGGAGAAGGAGGGACGAATGCCAAGAGGGAAGAATGAGACGAGGAAAAGAAATAGGAGGAGGAAGAGGGATGGTGAGAAGGGAAAGAAAGAAAATGGAATGAAGAGATGACGTAGAGGAGGGGAGGAGAGGAGAGGGGAAAAGAGAAGGGAAGTGGGACAAATAGGAAGGGAAAAAAAGAGACGAGAAAAAGAAAAAGTAGAAGTAGGAGGAGGAGGAGGAGGAGGAGGGATGCTGAGAAATGTAAGAAAGAAAATGGATTGAAGAGATGACACAGAGGATGGGAGAGGAGGAGAGGGGAAGGGACAAATAGGAAAGGAAAAAAAAGGCAAGGAAAAGAAGAAGTAGGAGGAGGAAGAGGGATGCTGAGAAGGGGGAGGGGAGAGGAGGAGAGGGGAAAAGAGGAGATGAGAGAAGGGAAGAGAGGAGAGGGGACGAGACAATTAGGAAGGGGTAAAGAAAGACAAGGAAAAGAAGTAGGAGGAGGAGGTGGGATGCTGAGAAAGATAAGAGAGAAAATGGAATGAAGAGGAGAGGCGGAGGTAAAGGTAAACAGAGGAAAGGAATGAAAGGGAAGGAAGGAAAAAGGTCAAAGGAGAGTCGAAGAACAACGGGCAAGAAGAAGAAGAGGAGGAGGAGGTTAGGGTTCAGAAGAAGGATAGGGAGAGAGAGGAAAGGGAAGAAAGATGTATGATAGATGTTGAAAAGTAAGGAAGAGAAGGAAGAAGGAGAGAGAAGGCTGTGAAGGAAGAGAAAGGGGAGGAAACCGATGGAAGGAAGGAACATAGGAATAGGAGAAACGATTTTGTGAAAGAAGTTGTAGGGGAAGGAATGGATGGAATGGACGAAGCAAAACTATGATAAAAAAGGAAGGAGAAGGGAAGGGAGGAAACCATTGGAAGGAAGGAAGGAAGACAGGACTGGAAGAAGCGAGAGGAAAAGGGAAGGAATAAAACAGACGAAGCAAGACAAAAAAAAAAACCGGAGGAAGGAGAGGAAAAGGGAAGGAAACCAATGGAAGGAAGGAAGGAAGACAGGACTGGAAGAAGCGAGAGGAAAGGGGAAGGAATAGAACAGACGAAACAAGACAAAAAAAATCGGAAGAAGGAGAAGAAAAGGGAAGGAAACCAACGACAGAAAGGAACACAGGAATGAAAGAAGCGATTTTGTGAAAGAAGATGAAATGGAAAAAAAAAATAGAGAAATGGACGAAAGGAAGCTGTGGGGGAAGAAAAGGGGGAAAGAATGGGAGAAAACTAAAGAAAGGAATGAGCACAGGACTGAAAGAAGAGAAATTGGTGAAGGAAGGGGAATGGAAGGAAGGGAATGGACAAAGCTAGAAAGAAGAGGAAGGGGAAGGAAGTGGAAGGGGAGGGAAGGGGAAGGGGGGGGAGGCGATCATTAGGACAGAGAAAGTAGGCCCCTCAGCACTAGCAACAGCATCATCAGCATCATCAGCATCACCATCACCATCACTATCATCATCAGCCACTAAAACTCGTTCGGCCAGTCGTCAACCCGCGGCCGTGAGGTGCGAGGAAAAGGCGGGTCAAGGTTCCTCCTCCTCCTCCTCCTCCTCCTCCTCTTCATCTGTTCCTCCTCCTGATCCTTCTCTTCCTCTTTTCCTATCCTGTTCCTATTCCTTTCTCTTTTCCTTTTTTTTCCTCCTCTTTCTCTCCAAGCCATGTTCCTCCACTATTCTTCCTCTTCCTCTTCTTCTTCCTCTCCTCCTCTTCTCCTATTACCTCGCAGCCTCCGGTCTTCCTTCTCTATTTTTCCTCCTCCTCCTCCGTCACTTTCCTTCCTTCATTCCTTTTTTTCCTTCCTTTTTTCCTTCATTCTTTGTTTTTCTTTGTCTCTTTCCCTCCTCCCTTCCTTCTTTCCTTCCTCCTTTTCTCCTTTCTATTTATCTACCCACAAAATAACACCACGTTGCATTATTTTCTACATTAATTTCTCCTCCTGTTTTTGTTTCTCTTAATTCATCTCCAAACTTTCTCTGTTGCATTTTTCTTCACTTCCATGTCTCCTCTCTGTGTAGTTTTGATGTGTCTCCTTGGCTTTCCATTTTGCGATGAAACACACACACACACACACACACACACACACACACACACACACACACGCACACGCACACGCACACACACACACACACACATTCTCTCTCTCTCTCTCTCTCTCTCTCTCTCTCTCTCTCTCTCTCTCTCTCTCTCTCTCTCTCTCTCTCTCTCTCTCTCTCTCTCTGTTGTTTTTATTGTTGTAGTTGTGGAACAGAAGGTAGAGGAGGAGGAGGAGGAGGAGGAGGAGGAGGAGGAAAAGGAGAAAGCTGAGGACGAGGACAAAAATAAAAAGAAAATGTCGAATATTGTTGATAAGCAAAATGATGATGATGATGGTGGTGGTGGTGGTGGTGGTGGCAATGTGTAGTGTAGGAGAAGGAGGAGAAGGAAGAGGAAGAGGAAGAGGAGGAGGAAAATTGACACGTGGAGAGAATCCGAATTACTGCATCCACACGATCAGTCAGAACCAGGAATTTGTTAATGGTGTCTTGAGGCTTGGCCAAGGGGGGGAGAGGGAGGGGGAGGAGGGGGAAACCAGACAAAGAGAGAGGCAGATTGATAGACAGACAGACAGAGGCGGATAGATTGATATAGACAGACATGGATAAGGGCTTCACGTCTGGCCTATGCAACACACACACACACACACACACACACACTCACCAGATGGGGGAGAGAATGCATGACGTCACAATCCACCACCTCTTACCTTACCTAACCACCACCTGCTCCTTCTCGCTCCTTGTTTCTCTCCTACCAACGGGATGACATTTCAGGGCGCGGCTGTTCCATCATCTTGCTCCGTGCACCGATGATCTCCCGGCCGGTATACTGCTCTAACGCCCCTTCTTCCTTCCTTCCTTCCTTCCTTCTGTTGTCACCTGTCCCTTCTCTTTGTCTGACCTGTGACCAAATGTGGCGGTGAGTCGGTGTCGTGGGGTTGAAATATTTCCCGTTTTGGTTGTTTCTCGCCAAGGCTTTCCGGGAACTTTCTCAATCAAGCAATCCACATAGACGGTCGGTCGGTCCTTTCCTCTCACCTCCCCGCCTAGTAGTGATGATGCACAGTAGGAGTGAGGGGAAGAATAATGATGTGGTGTGGTCTAGGAAGATGACGGGGAGGATAAAAAAAGAATCGAGGACAAAGGAAATGGTGATTGGATAAGTGTGTTACGTTATTGCAGTGTTTCGTGGTGACTGGCTTTTTATCATTCTAGGAACAGGAGGAGGAGGACTAGGAAAATACTATTAGAGAGAGGAGGAAAAGCAGAATGAGAAGGATGAAGAGGAGGAAGAGAACGGTGACGAAGACGAGGAATGAAAGTAGGAAAATGTAGGAGAAAAAAGTAAAAATAACAGAGGAAGAAAGGGAAGTAGAAGAGGATTTGGAGGAGAAGGAGAAAAAGGAAGATGAAAAGGAGTGTATATAAAAGGAGAAGAAGAAAAAGAGGAAAGAGAAGTAGAAGAGGAGTCAGAGGAGGAAGAAGATGAAGAGGCGTGTAGGAGTAGAAGAAGAGGAAAGAGAACTAGAGGTGGAGTTGGAGGAGGAGAAGGAGGAGGACGACGACTAAGAGAAGTGTACGCAGAGAAGGAAAATGCTACCGAACACCTGATAGTCCGTTCGCCCGAAGAGGAGGAAAAAAGACTGTTGAATGCGTGGAATGTTTGCTCGTCGCTGCTGCTGGTGGTGCCGGGCGTGGAGGAGGAGGGACAAGAGAGGCTGCGGCTGACGGAGTGATGTGATGTAAGACAGAGCACAGACCGCGGCACAGACCTGCGGGTAACCTGATCGCCGTAACGCCCTCCCAGGCCTGTAGATGGCGCGCCAGACATGCTTGAGGGCGGGAATGCTTCGTGCTATTAGTGAAGTATTTGCTGCATTGCTCTCGTTCTTCTTGCTTTCGTTACCAGCCGCGTGAGTGAGAGATGGTATGGCTTTCAGATGAGTATGTGACGAATTTTTGCAAAGAGTGAAAATAAGACAGACGAAGATGAAAGATTTGATTTTTTTGATGTGTCTTTCTGTCTGTCTGTCTGTTGGTTTGTCTGTCTAGCTCCAGTCCCAACATTGTAACTCTTTAGCAGCGTTTTCACCAAAGACTTGTCCGCGTTAAGAGATAAATACTAATAAATTGAAGTTGTATGCAAATAATGGGAAGTTACGACACACAAGCTGCCTCCGTGCCCAAGAGAGAACGAGATAAATGAACGTGTGGGGTTAAGAGAAAAAGAAAAAAAAAGATGATGATGAAAAAGAAGAAGAAAAAGAAGATGAAAAAGAAGAGGAAGGAAAAAATAAAGAAGAAGAAATATATGGAAAAGAAGAAAAAATAGATTAAAAGAAGAAAAAAGCGATGAAAAAGAAGAAAATATGGAAATGAAGCCGAAGAGAAAAATTAAAGAAAAGAAAGAAAGAAAGAAAAAGAAGAAATGCGAAAGAAGAAGAGGAAGAAGCAGAAATCGTCTCCTGTTAGCGTGCCGAGAGCAATTCGAAAGCAAATGTCAAGGCAAAGACTGTTTTTACATGAGGGCCAAAAACATAATACTTCTCAAAGGTGTCTCGCGTGTCGGAGTGTAGGCTAAATACGTATCGGTGTGGGAGAGAGACAAAGGCTATGTATGCTTGTCTGTTATCCTCGGTAGGGGCAGCAGACGGCGAAGGGGAGGAGTACGAGGAGAAGGAGGAGGAAAAAGGAAGATGAAGGGAACGGAAAGAAGGAAATAACAGAGGGAGGAGAAGGTGGAGGAGGAGAATTATCAAGGAGAAGCATAGGCGAAGAGGAGGAAGAGGAGGAGAAATAGGAAAAACGAAAACGATGGAGGGAAAGGAAAGAAGGAAGCTGAAGGAGGAGGAGAAAGAAACGTAGGAGGAAGAACAGGAGGAGAATAATAATCAAGCAGAATAAACAAGAAGAATAGAGAAGGAAGAGGAGGAGGAAAAGGAAAAGATGAAGGGAACGGAGAGAAGGAAGCTGCAGAAAAAGGAGGAGGAGGAAAATAAGCAAGAAGTAGAATAGAGAAGAAAGAGGAGGAGGAAAAAAGGAAACAGATGAAGAGAACGGAGAGAAGGAAGCTGCAGGAGGAGTAGGAGGAGGAGGAGTGAGATCCGTGCTATTGAGTCGTGGCGCGCGGCAGGCCATCAGGCACCTCACTAATGTTGCCTTGACATAAATGCTTATCGGACACGCCTGTTGCGGCCACAAGCACCCCCGGGTTTCCTTCCTCGCCCTCTTTGGAGCGGCCCGCAGCTGTGGGGCCGCCCAACATCACACCTGTGGAGAGTGATGATGCTGGTGGTGATGATGAGGGTGGTGGTGGTGGTGATAGTAATGATAATGTGATAAAGTAGGAGAGGAGGATGGTGATAATAGTGGTGGTGATGATGGTAGAGGTGATGATGAGGGTGTTAAAAGGGTGTTTGTGATGCTGAAGATAATGAAGATAAGGAGGAGGAGGATAATGATTGTGGTGGTGGTTACAATGATGATGAGGATGGTGGTATAGTAAAAATGATGATGTCGATGATAATGATAAATAAAGAACACAAAGAAAACCATGAATGACTACCAAGAGATACGCAAACCCTGTCATTACTTTCCCCAGTCATTATATTTTCACGGCTCGCTTTCCTTATAGTATACCCAACGAAGACAACCAGCGACGCGTCCTGTACCCAATATATCATCCTCCATATCCTGGGTACGTGTGTTAGGCTAAGTTAGGACAGGTAGGAGACTGAGATGGGACACGAGAAAGGATGTTATGCATGTAGTACTGTGATGAATGGTACTACTGACGAAGGTGGTGGTGGTGGTGGTGGTAGTGGTAGTTTTGGTAAAGGTTGTGGTTACGGTGGTAGTGATCAAGGTAGTGGTGGTGATGGTAGTGGTAGTGGTGGTAGGGGTGATAGTGATGATGATAGTGTTTAAGTTTGTGGTGGTGGTGATGGTAGTGGTAGTGGTGGTAAAGGTTGTGGTTGTGGTGGTAGTGATCGAGGTGGTGGTGTTAAAGATTGTGGTGGTGGCGGTGGTGGTAGTGGTAGTGGTAGGGGTGATGGTGGTGATGATAGTGTTTAAGTGTGTGGTGGCGGTGATGAGAGTGGTGGTAAAGGTTGTGATGGTGGTGGGCCGAGAAAGCTTATGACGTCACGAGGTCCCTGAGCCGCTCGCGAGACCCTTGATGCTGTGACTCACCCTCTCCAGCTCGCCTCGCCTCGCCTGTACACCTGTTTCCTATTTCCCCTGTATGTCCGTCCCCTGGTGCCCCGAGCCTCCCGCCAGCCCCATGCACGCACCGCCCACACCTTAACCCTCCCGGAAAGGCATGGAACAGATAAGAGAGGCACACAGAGGCTGGTAAATGGGCAAAGAGGATAACTCGGTAGTGTGTTCAGCTGCAGCAGGGTTTCACGGGGTCAGGACGCCACACGAGCCTACTGTTACTGTATATCTCACTCTCACTTTTAGCTCCTATGCTTGAAAAGGTGTCCAAGAGGTCTTTAAAGGTCCTGTCTGCTCCCCGGTGTGTGCGTGGAGGTGCAGGAAGGAGAAGAGAGAAGGGAGGAGGTGCAGGAGGGAAGGGAGGAGGTATAAAGGGAAGCTTGAACTCTTAAACAAACGAAGACAAAAAAGACGAGCATTTAGCCGACGACTTGTCCGCGTGGGCGAGGTTAGGTATGCCGTCAGAGAGAGAGAGAGAGAGAGAGAGAGAGAGAGAGAGAGAGAGAGAGAGATGAATGGGGCCAGAGATATAACGTACCCGGCTTCTCTCTGTCCCTCACACACCACTATACACACAACCTGCAGCCAGACTCATACAAAGCCACACCTCTCGACAGCGATTACTCTTATGCACGCACTCCTTTGCAATATAGTAGTAGTAGTAGTAGTAGTAGTAGAGGGTTAACAAGAGGAGGAATGACTGTTTTGTTTATTGTTAGTGTGGTGGTGATGGTGGTGGTGCTGCGGACAATACTGGTTCGTGTCCCCGCTGTTTTTGTGGTGGTGGCGGTGGTGGTGGTTGTGGTGGTGGTGTGGGTAGAAGTCCAAGGGCAGATAAGAGAGAACACCTTCACCATCATCATCACTTGCTCTTCCTCAACGCCTACTACTGGTACCGCTACTACTACTACTACTACTACTACGACATCTGCTTATCACCTCCTCTTCTTTTTCATACTCCCCTCCCTCCTCCTTTTTTACCATAATTTTTCCCACTACGTAGTAATAGTAGTAATAGTAGTAGTAGTAGTAGTAGTAGTAGTAGTAGTAGTAGTAGTAGTAGTAAAAAACAGCTTTTTAATACGTATACAAAAACTAAAAGAAAACAGGATGCGGTTAGGTGAAGAAAAAATAATAGTTACGTCATTGTTAAAAGTCGCATGAGGAAAAAAAAATGATGTAAGGATGATGTAAATGCCCGTTTCCACCGCCAGGCTTAAAAAGAGGTGTGACTGGCCAGAGTGAGCTCATACATATACATAAAACACCCTGCTTACAACATACGGCACTTGCGATGACGTTGACAAGCGACGAATGGAACTGTCCTAGTCACCCCTACTAAAACTGAGGACGTGCTTTGTTTGTTGACTGGCACTTCTAAAACTCATGCATGTGTTTATTTATGTGTGTGTGTGTGTGTGTGTGTGTGTGTGTGTCATTGCCGATTAGTTAACATTGTGACATTCCATCCGCTTTCCGTCCCAGTGAGACAGAATTATGTGCGTGTGTGTGTGTGTGTGTGCAGGGGCGGAGTCCAGGGGAGGAACCAAACAAACACAGGGACGTGGGAGGTGGGGTGTCAACCTTTGGAGCTACACACACACACACACACACACACACACACACACACACACACACACACACTATCTTACTATCACACTAACACTCAGCACGTTTGTATCTTTCGCGTTTTTTTCTAACTTTAAATAGATAAGAAAAAGGAATGACATAAGAAAACATTGTAATTGTGAGTGTTTAGAATTCACCTGTATGCGATCTTGTCACCTGCGCGCGCGCGTGTGTGTGTATGACCTTTGCGCCGCCGCCTGACTCTGACCTTTGGCTGAGTGACGTCACGCCCGCCTGAGGTCACGCGTGTCACGGGGTCAACACGACAAAGACTCACGCTTCCTCCGCTTTCCTTGGAGGTGACGAAGATGAGCGCAGACGCAGAGTGACGGGGACATGACGCCGTCTCCTTGCGCCGTGTTGTAACTGATTAATGGAGGGAAAGGGACTGTTGACTCTAGACTCTACTTTCATGTTATTTAGGGACGGGCATTTTTTTTTTTCGTATGTCTCCATCCGGAATTGACCGTCTCTTTTTAGCCTCTCTTTTTGTCCCCTCTTTTTACTTTATTATACGGGAGCAATGAATAGCGGGCTCTTTTTTTAATGTTTTGCCGTGGAGCTGCTTCCTCTGCTGTAAAAGAAAAATGTGTGCCAGAGATCATATTACTCCTGACATCACTTGTTTTTGTCTGGATAATGTGATGGACATTTAAAAAGAGAATGACGTTTATGTTTATTGAGAGAGCAAACAAAACCTCCTCGTCCTTCTCATCCATCTTAAGCACTACCATCATCATAGCTTTTTACGTACATTTGATTTAATATTGACAGAACACCAAAGATTATTTATTCCCAAAGAAACACCGCGTCACGCCTGTGTTTCCTGTGTTAGGGGTTGTTGTCCTCCTGAGATGATTGCACGGCGCCTCATTGCATGCTTGTGTTTCAGGGACCGGCGGTGCTGCAGTGTCGCGCCACCGAGCCCCCGCCTTCACCATGGCCAGCCGGCACGAGATGAAGCTGGACAAGGCGGGACCCGGGCCAGGCCAGTACAACGTGACGGGGCTGTCCAACAAAGGTTAGTTAATTCCGTGGGAACGGAGTGAATGTTACAGTCCCTCTTGATGCTGCCAGTCTACGGGATATGAATTATTTCCCGCCACAAACCCAAGGGCCTACAACAATATCAAGCGCCTGACATCTAATGAAAAACTAGAGATAGAAATAATAATGAAAAACCACCTTGTTTTATGTTTACCGTCTTTTTTTATGTGTGTGTGTGTGTGTGTGTGTGTGTGTGTGTGTGTGTGTGTGTGTGTGTGTGTGTGTGTGTGTGTGTGTGTATCTGTCTGTCTGAGTGTGCGTGCGCGTGTGTGTACAAGCGATGACCTTCCTCTCCGGTCCGTCAGCAGGCAAGGACGAACCCGTGGCGGCCTCCATGCACATCCGGCCCAAGGACCCCAAGATGTACGTCACGCCCGCGCCCTGCGACTACTCCCCCGACAAGGCTGAGGCCAAGGTGGTGGAGTCCTCGCCCTGCTTCTCCTTCGGCATCAAGGTGGAGAACGGCCGAGCCTCCGACGCCCCTGGTAAGTCGAACAACCCCTTAACAACCTTGTTCGTAATGCCAGACGCCTTTGACTCTCACAACAAATCTTTCCGAGGTCCACAAAGGAGATTACTCGGGTTCTCAGGAGTGTTTTAGAGGTTTATGGTCCAGAAGCCTTGTCAAACTATCATTAGCCTCATAAAACTACCCATGGAAGTACCCACAACAACCTCCTGATAGACTCTTGGTAGCTTTCCACGCCCCATGACTTCCCTGATCATTGTCTTTGCCTCCATGGAGACCTCATGATATATAGCTTACCCACCGCCACTCTGTCAATACCCTCCTCTTAGACAGTGATGGTTTTAGGCACTCTATGACAGCCCTTGGTTTATTTGATGGCTTGCAGTGCTTTATAATGCCTCCAGCAAGTCTTGGCCTATAGTGTTAATATCGCCCGTCCCTCCGCAGCCCCCAACAGTTACAACATCCCCTCGCTGCTGGGGTCGACGAAGGAAGGCTCCAAGCACTCCGCGCCCAGCTTCACCATGTCAGCGAGGGCGCGGGAGGAGGAGGACAAGATGAAGGTTCCCGGTCCTGGCAGCTACAACGAGGCCATGGTGGACAAGTACAAGACCATCAAGAGCCCGAGCTTCAGCATGGGCCAGCGCACCACCATTCCCTCTGACCACACCATGAAGCCCGGCCCAGGTGCCCACTGCCCCGAGAAGGTAGGTCACAGCCAGGTCACGGCGAGGTCAGGATCAAGGAATAACAACTTCTTCACCCACGTCGTTCCTCTTCCTCCTCCTTGTCATCGGTGTTGTCGCCACGTTGGACAATCTACCAACACGTCTTTTAGTTTTTGTCTCGTCCTGTTCTCTGCTTGTTTCTGTTCCCCTCACTATATATCTGCCAGTTTATGTTTATCTCACGTTCTCTGTTCCTATCCCCTGTCTCTGTCTCTGTCTTTCTAGTGATGTTTAAGGGGCGTATAACTTCGACTTCATTCACTTTTCGGCGGTCCTTATTTATTAGCTCCTATATTTCCCCTTTTGCTCCTCTTCAGCCTTCTCTTCCCTCTCTTCATCTGAGTTTCCTATAATAACATCATCTCGCTCCTCGTCACCACTACCACCACCACCACCACCACCATTGGATTCCCGCGTCCAGGTAGGGTTGCGTCAGTCGGTCCGCCAGCACTCCAGCCTCTCGGTCAGCAAGGGGCGTGGCATCAGGTGCGTCCCTCGCCTCACCTCACGCATGTGCTCTGGCTAACGCAGCAAGCCACCAGCAGCGAGTCACTAATAGGCCCTCCAGCAAGCCGCGTAAAGCATGTTATAAGGCTGTTGTGATTGGTGTTTACTATGCTGTCTTTCTTTTGTTATTAATATCACCATTACTTTTTTCTTCAGTGCTGATTTTTATGTGTTCGTTTTGGTTGCACTTCTCATTAGGATTTGAGTATTGTTTCTTTATTATTAGCTGTTATGCATTACCAAACCATCACTTGATACACACACAAAAAAAAAAAATCACCCACAACCACACACTCACACACACCCATCCATACCCACACCCACACCCCTCCCACGCATCACCTCGCACCCCCCGCCCCTCACCCATACATGACCAACCCTCCAACACTCCCACCAGTACAACGACCATGGGCCAGCTTTCACCATGGCCCCGAGGCTGGAAGACGGCGGGGACAAGATGAAGGTGCCTGGCCCTGGCGCATACGAGGCTGGCGACCTGAACATGTGCCGAGAGAAGCTCCCCGCCTTCACCATGGCCCCCAGGACCACCCTCCCCGGAGATAACACCCCGAGGCCCGCCCCTAATGCCTATGCTCCCGAAAAGGTGGGTGCTAAAGGAGGGGTTCCATGGGGGAGAACCTCATGAAAACCCGAATACGTGAATTATAAGTCAAGATACAAGAACTCCGGCCACTTCATCAAAACTAACTAACTAATGGGGAGCATGCGCCCAGGGGACGCGTCGCTTCACTCACTCGCCGCCTAAACTCCTAACGGTCTTCCCGAGCAAGCTCCCACGCAGCTGCCCTGTCCATCTCAAGTCCTTCCCGAGAGGATCTGCATGGCGACTTGCCCCAGCCATGAGTTACGTGGGCGTCCCCTTGGTCTCCTCTACTCAGGGTTGTCTCGAACGGAAACAACCCTGTGAGCAGGATCTATGTCTGGGAGGCGTATCACGTGCCCATGTAGCCGGAGTTGGTGTTCACGATCTAAGCTGGTAACAGGCCTCGATTCAGTTTCACGGAGTCGTCGCTGGTTCGTCACGAAGTCATTCCAGCAATACCCCGTGATCCTGCGAAGGCACCTGGTACCAAAGACATCGACACGCCTCTCCAAGTCACTGTTCAGTGTCCTTGTCTCACAGCCATACAGTACGACAGGTAGCACGAGCGACTTAGAGATTCGAATCTTTGTCCGCCCGCATAAATATCGACTGCGCCATATACTCGTATTGAGCGAGTCCAAAACACCGTGGCTACAACAAGAGCTGGAAGAAAAATGGAATAGTACTAACAATGACGGCACCTTAAAGCAGAATTTAGACACTCAAGTCAATTAGAATTTAGACCAGCACATGAACTCCATAATCAGAATGAAGCAGAAAAAAAAAAAACTTAAATGGTAGCAATATCAGATACCAGCGTCCCACTAACAGCTACGTCAACCTCACTAACAAGACGCTCACCCCTGACCAAGAGGACCTGCTCACCATGGGCCTCACCTGCCACATTCTGTGCAGACCAAGCAAAGTCTAGAAACGAATTGGATGCGAAATGCTTCTAAACAACAAGCCGATAGGAGCAGGCCCACTGGCAAGCCTCGTATAAGGCATGTTGTAGTGGACTGTTGTGATTGGTGTTTATTTGCTGATGTGGTTATTATCATTTTATTATTATTATTATTATTATTATTATTATTATTATTATTATTATTATTATTATTATTATTATTATTATTATTATTATTATTAGTCATTACTTATATTTGCATTACTTATTGATTTTTAATTGTTTGTTGCTGTTTCTGTTTTTATTGTGATTATTTTTAGTATTGTTTAATTATTATTATTATTATTATTATTATTATTATTATTATTATTATTATTATTATTATTATTATTGTTATTATTATTAGCTATTTTGTTCTTGCTTTAGATGCATTAGCACACTATCACTTATCTCTCTCTCACACACACACACACACACACACACACACACACACACACACACACACACACACACACACACACACACACACACACACACACACACACACACACACACCGCTCCGTAGCTCAATCGGTTAGAGCGCTGCACTGCCAGGCTTCATGGCCTGCCAGGCTGCGATTCGAGCCCCGCTCAGGCCGGAATCTTTCCGCTGACAAGGAATGGTTACTGTTCCCCCTTGAGCAAGGAGGATGGGGTGTGTGGTGTGTGAGGTCCTGGCAGTACCCATAGATCGACTATAATGAGCACGAGCTGCTCTTGTCAGGAGGGTACTTGCTGGCGCTTGCAAGTCCGACTCGTGATCAGGCCGTGGTGAATTACACACACACACACACACACACACACACACACACACACACACACACACACACACACACACACACACAAGCACCTCCCACGCATCACCCCGCCCCTCCCTGCCCCTCACCCATACATGACCGGCCCTCCAACACTTCCACCAGTACCACGACTCCGGCCCATGCTTCACCATGGCTCAGAGGCTGGATGACGGCGGGGACAAGATGAAGGTGCCTGGCCCTGGCGCATACGAGGCTGGCGACCTGGACATGTGCCGAGAGAAGCTCCCCGCCTTCACCATGGCCCCCAGGACCAACCTCCCCGGAGACAAAACCCCGAGGCCCGCCCCCAACGCCTATGCTCCCGAAAAGGTGGGTGCGGAAGGAGGGATTTCGGTATGGGAACCCGAATGCGTGAATTAAAAGAAAAGATACAAGAACCCTGGCCTTCACAATAAGAGCTGGAAGAAAATGGAGTAGTACTAACCTTGGCGGCCCTAAACGGAGAATTTAGACACTCCATTAACTGAAAATTTAAACCGGCACATGAACTCCATTACCAGAAAGAAGCAGAAAATAACTGATTAACTTAAACGGCGGCAATATCAGATACCCGCGTCCTATTAACAAGACCTCACCTCACTAACAAGATGCTCACCCTTACCAAGAAGACTATCTCAGCATGGGCCTCAACTGCCGCGTACTGTCAAGACCAAGAAAATTCCAAAACAAACCGAATGCGAAACACTTTTAGACACAGTAGTAGTCAAGCAAGCCTCGTAAAGCATGTTGTTGTGGGCTGTTGTGATTAGTGTTTATTTTGATGATATTATTATTATTATTATTATTATTATTATTATTATTATTATTATTATTATTATTATTATTATTATTATTATTATTATTATTATTATTATTATTATTATTATTTGTCATTACTTTTATTTGCATTGCTGTTTGATTTTTAGTGGTTTGTTTTTGTTGCTGTGATTGTTTTTTTTAATTTATTGTTTCATTGTTATTGTCTTTATTAATGTTGTTCCTGTTATTATTTTCATAGACTGTGTTGTTATTGCTATTATTGTCATTATTATTATTTTGTTCTTGCTTTAGATATATTAGCACCATCACACACACACACACACACACACACACACACACACACACACACAACAACAACACCCCCTTCCCACACACTCACACACACACACACCAACACCCCCCTCCCACACACACACACACACACACACACACACACACACACACACACACACACAAACACCCCCCTCGCACACACACACACACACACACACACACACACACACACACACACACACACACACATACACATGCACTAGCCCACCTCCCACGCATCACCCCGCACCTCTTCGCCCCTCACCCATGCATGACCGGCCCTCCAACACTCCCACCAGTACCACGACCCAGGCCCATGCTTCACCATGGCTCAGAGGTTGGATGATGGCGGGGACAAGATGAAGGTGCCTGGCCCTGGCGCATACGAGGCTGGCGACCTGGACAAGTGCCGAGAGAAGCTCCCCGCCTTCACCATGGCACCCAGGACCACCCTCCCCGGAGACAACACCCCGAAGCCCGCCCCGAATGCCTATGCTCCTGAAAAGGTGGGTGCTGAAGGAGGGATTTCAAGGGGGACTAAAGAAGAGAAAGATAGGAGTCGGTGGGTGTATATGAGTAGCCTGAGGGAGGGGAAGGGTGAAAGATAAACAATGTAAAGAAAAGGTGGATGTTGAAAGAGACTTAAAGGGAGACAGGGGAAGAGGAGAGCGTAGATAACGGGGTGTAAGGAGAAGGCTGAATGAAGGGAACGAAGCAAGATGAGACATGTAAAGGAGGAAAAGAGAGGAAGATAGTGGTCTAAGGATAGTTAAGCAAGGGAAGGCTGAGGGAGGAAGAGGAAAGTGTAGATGGATATGTAAAGAGAAGGCTGAGGAAGGGAAACGGTGCACGATTAGCGATGTGAAGAAGGGAAGAGGGAGGAAAATAGTGAGTGGTCTGTGTATGATATCAGGTGAGGGAAGGCTGAGGAAGGAAGGAAGGAAAGAAGGATCGGTGGGTTTAAAGGGGACGTATAAGGGAGGGTAGGTGTGGTAGATAAACTTTAAAAAAAAAACAGGAAAGAGAAGAAGGAAGGAAGAAGGAACGTATCCCTTAGGAGAAATATGTGAAGAAGAAAGCTGAAGGAGAAAGGAGGCAGTATGTAGAATGAGATTGAAAGAGGAAGAAACTAGGGAGGAAGACTGTAGTATTAAGGAAGAAAGAGAAAGGATTAAGGGTGGTAGCTAGCCAGGTGTATTATGACGATTAGGAAAGTGTGGGATTCCTAGACAGGTAAATCCAGGTATACATCATAATCAGGTAAGATGTACAGCCTCCCATTCACAGGTTTAACTCTGCTGTGTATTGTTTTAAGATAATTTGGATTGTTCATTATTGGTTTGATCTGTTTGTTTATTTTTACTGGTAATTATTTATTATTTTAGGCTTGCTTGCTTTACTATTTAATTCTTTAAAACAAAAATGCTTCACTACTCTAAGATTAAAAACTGCTTGCTCTTGTAAATGATAAAAAAAAACAATTACTAGTACTCACCATGCATCGAGAGAGAGAGAGAGAGAGAGAGAGAGAGAGAGAGAGAGAGAGAGAGAGAGAGAGAGAGAGAGAGAGAGAGAGAGAGAGAGAGAGAGAGAGAAACAACAAAAAACAATAACAACAGCAATACTCGCCACACATACGAGACAAAAACAAGAAAAGAAAAAAAAAGAATAAAAACAAAGCAAGCCATCCCAAAACAAAACAATAAAGAAAACGCAACACTTGAAAACAACAACAACAACGCCAGAACCAACCTAACAAACCCACAACCACAACCAAAAACAACTCCACTCACGTATGTTGGTTGACTGTCCGCTCGATGATGATGATGATGATGATGATTCCGCCGCTACAACGGTGACGCCGACAACAGTACGCGCCGTCTGGTCCTAAGTTCACCATGGCTCCGAGACCACACGAAGAGACGGACAAGATGAAGGTGCCGGGCCCGGGGACGTACGAAGCGGGGAACCTGGACAAGAGCCGCGTCAGCCAGCCAGCGTTCACCATGGCTCCCAAAACCACCCTGCCCACCGACAAAACCGTAAAGCCCGCCCCGAACGCCTACTCTCCCGACATGGCTGAGTCGGTGAGTGAGTTCGAGAGAGAGAGAGAGAGAGAGAGAGAGAGAGAGAGAGAGAGAGAGAGAGAGAGAGAGAGAGAGAGAGAGAGAGAGAGTATGTATGTGTGCCAGTAACTCCGCTGTATATATTAAAAAAAGAATAACAAGTGCCAGTTATCTACGAGCTACAAAAGGTAGGTAAATGTGCGGCTTGCCTCCTCTACGGCCTGCCTGTGATGGTGATGGTGGTGGTGATGATGGTGGTGATGAAGGTGGTGATGAGTACTAGGTTGCAAGGTTTGTTTTGGTTTGTTTCTTCAGTGATAATATGCCGTTTCGATTCGACTGGGAATAACGTTTGTTTTTTCTTCTTCTTCTCCTCTTGTATATATATATATTTTTCTTATTCACTGGGGACCATTGATTAATTCTTTCAGCATGACGTTGTATTTGTGTGAATATGTAATCTCTGGTGCTCTGTTAATATTAAATCATTTGTAAATATTTCTGATGATATGGTAATGCTTGTGACGGATGACATGTATAAAGCATAAAATATAAAGCAATATGGCATTAAAATAATCATACGGTCATGCGCACCAGATATGTTTTTTTTTTTTTTTTTAAGATTTGATGCTCATGCTTTTTGCAATATCACTAACTTCTTTTTTTCCCTTCTACAGTTTCACAATAAAGCAAATAAAGCAATAAGGCAATAAATAAATAAATAAAAATAAACAAATGAAGTCATCCACAACAGATGGATTTTATTTTTCAGATTTGGAGTCCATGTTTATTGCAATGTTTCTAATTTTTCCTTTCTTTTCCTTTTTTTTTCCTTCCTGCTTTTTCCGTTCTCGCCCGCCCCCCTCCCCCACCCTCAGTCGGAGATCCAGACCACCCCACACTTCAGCTTCGGCATCAAGCACTCGCAGTACCTGGGGAAGCTTCGTGACCAGTAATAAGCCCGCCCTGACCACCCCGGCCCAACCCAGCCCTCTCGAACATCG
>NC_066536.1:14276662-14344162 GCF_024679095.1 Eriocheir sinensis
ATATATATATATATATATATATATATATATATATATATATATATATATAAATACGTAAATTTCTTCATCCCATGAATGAGTTAAGAACTATAGACCGGTTGTGTTACCACGCCGACATCGGGCCAGCACCAGCAGCTGCTCCCCATGTGGCCGATGTGGAAGAATATATCACCTGCTGCAAGACGCAAACAAGCCATATTTTTAGGTATATGCCACTATAATGTGTGTTGAGTAACTCAGCACACTGCCGAATGAGATGCTAGGTATTATAATTATAGTTGTGTGGTTTACAAACTATTTTACGATATAATATAGATACATAATCGACTTTCCATGTAGCCCGAGCATTTGATCTAGTGCAGTGTTTTTTGTTTTTTTTTGCCCCTTTTTTATTAATTTTATTAACTCAGTGAGCGGATTATTATTATAATTTTCCTTGAGTTTGAGTTGGTTTTGAAAGTAATATTAGGTTTTAACATACTTCAAAGTGACTTAGCCACTGCCACTGTAAATCAGGATTTGGTGCTACAAAAAAAAAAAAGAAACGTTGACGTTTTGGCCAATTGTTGACTGAAATCGATTAAATTTATCCTGCGCTTGAATATCTCCATTTCCACGGGGGGGGTCCGCGACCACACCTTAAGAAACACTGATCTAGTGGACGGATTACAGACGTGATGAGCAGGCAGGAATCTCTCTCTCTCTCTCTCTCTCTCTCTCTCTCTCTCTCTTATCCATTGTTTTTAATGTTGTTACTTGCACGTGATGATGATTCTTTACTTCATGAAGCTGTTCATGAAAACAACAGTTAAAGTAAAACCTGAACGCAAACTGTTTTCCCGTTCTCACATGTTTAGGTGGGACTGTTTTGTTGCTGGTCGTCCCCCCCCCCCCCACACACACACTCCCGTCGAGCAGCCGCGTGGGGGAGGGAGCGGGGCTGCTGGGGGGGCTGGGTGGGGGTGGGGGTGGCTTGTTCTGGGGAGGGAGAGGGGCTGCTGGGGGTACTGGATGGGGGGGGGCGCTTGTTCTGGGGAGGGAGAGGGGCTGCTGGGGGTGCTGGGTGGGTGGGTGGCTCGTTCTGGTGAGGAGCAGGGCTGCTGGGGGGCTTGTTCTGGGGAGGGAGAGGGGCTGCTGGGGGTGCTGGGTGGGTGGGTGGGGGGCTCGTTCTGGTGAGGGAGCGGGGCTGCTGGGGGTGCTGGGTGGGTGAGTGGGGGAGGGGGGCTCGTGCTGGGGAGGGAGCGGGGCTGGGGTTTCTGGGGAGGGGCGGGGGCATGGGGCTTGGGCTGGGGAGGGAGGGGAAAGGGTTGCCAAGGCTGCGCCACCGTTAGTAAGCAGAAATACGTTTGCAGGGCTATTTTTTTCAGGTCAAGTGAGTGGCATAAATAAATGAATAGGTGTCCCATGGCATGTGTGAATTCCTAAATAGGCTTAAGGCATGTCATATAACTGTGCACGTGATCGTTAAGTAGAAGTTTCACCCACCGTTCGCAGATAGGGTGTTTGAAGTCCCCGCCATTTTGAAGGCAGCCACTGGGACGCCGAGGCCGCCGCCGCCTCTCATTGGCTGACTCCGCGGGTCGTCAAGCTCTTGCCACAAATTATGTGTAATTCCAAGAAAACGATGTATTTTCCCACCAAGAAAAGCGTTTTTCATCTTCAAATTTTACTTTATGTTTTCTACACTGTAATGTTTTAGTGGCAGGCCCTGCAGGCGGGCGTGGGCGGCGGCGGGGCGCGGCGCGCGTTTCCAGTGTCCGCGGTGCCGTCGCGGCGAGGCAGAGGACATTGTTTTGGTATTGACACTGGCGTCTCGCGGCCCTCACGGCAGGTAATTGTGGCGCACTGGCCAGGCGAAGGGTCCCCCACCCGTGCCAGGGTCCGCACAGCAGCAGGGGCGCCCCGCGGGCGTGGGGGCGGCGGGCTGGGGGGCGCGGGGCAGGGCGGTGCGAGGCAGGGCGGGCGTGAGGGTGAGGGCCGCGGCGCGCCATCACCACAGCCTCACGCCGCCCGCTGCCCGCCGCCTCCTCGGCCTGCCCCGCCGCGCCGCGCGCCGCCCGCTGCCCCCAGCACCCTGGCCATGCTGCCCGTGCTGGGCTGGCCTCGTGCAGGTGATGCACGCCCCGTGGCTAACACTCCCCGCGCCCCACGTCCAGGGCTGGTGCAGGGAGGGTAGACCTGCTGGCAGGGTTGATACAGGGTTTTCCCACTGCCGGAGCAGATACAGGGAGTTGGACCTACAGGCAGGGTTGTACACTTGGGGAGGAAACAGTGGCATGGCAGATATAGGAAGGCAGTTAATTTAGTTAATTTCAATTGTTTTTGTATAATGTATGTGATATTCTTTGCACTGCGCTGTTGTGTTGTTGGTGGATGAGGCAGTGGTTCTCCGCCGGTGGCAGAGTACCTTTCTCAATGTTGTGTGAAGGCTTAACCCTTTCACTCCGGCGATGCCGACGTTGGCGTCTGACGGGTGTCCAATGGTGTCACCGTATGGAAAGGGTTAGCCCTCTTTTAAACCTCTTAATCCTCTTCTAAATCTCGTAAGAGGAAATGGAAGAGGATTAAAAGGAATTTAGAGGAAGATTGAGAGGTTTAGAAGAGGATTAATCCTATTCCATTTCCTCTTGACCCTTTCCATACTGTGACGCCGACGTCTGCGTCATGGATAAGAACATCAGAACATAGGGAGACTGCAAGAGGCCTAATGGCCTACACAAGGCAGCTCCAGATTCCCCCCACTACCACCTGTCATTCTCGTCCATATAGCTGTCCAGTCTCCTCTTATAACAAGCTATTGTCCCTTCACTCACTATGTGATTGCTGAGTCTATTCCATTCCCCTACCACCCTATTACTAAACCAGTGCTTGCCTATTTCCCTCCTAAATCTATACTTTTCTAATTTAAATCCATTACTGTGTGTTCTATCCTGCTGGCTAATTTTCAGTACTTTACTTATATTGCCTTTGTTGTAACCTTTGTAAAGAGTTAAGTGCTTATCTCCGTATTTTTCCATATTGTGAAGAAGAATCTTTTATTTCATCATTTCATGTGAGTTTTGATTTTGCTATTATTCCATAACATCACCTGTCTCACAGCAAAGAACACCTTGGTGCTATATGAAGTATTTTGTGTCCATACAATACACTGCCGTATTGCTTTTCCGTCGCAAACCACTCATTCTCAGGATATTCATTTTTTTTCTAAATATTTACATCAGTTGCGAATATATATATATATATATATATATATATATATATATATATATATATATATATATATATATATATATATATATATATATTATGTGTGTGTGTTGTATATATCCCACAGCATATTACACCACCCTACACATCGCACAATACAACACAAAGTAATTCACATATATTACAACATTTATTATGATAATCAGTCTTGCAATAATAGTAATAATAATAATATTATCTCATTCAGTATTACTACAAGTACGGAGAGAGAGACATTTTGGGGTTAGGCTTCTGTAACTTTTTCTGTATGCTAAGATGAAACGTGAAAATGGGGGGGTCGAGGGAGGCAACCCCCCCCCCCCCCCCCTCCCACTACGTCAGGTTGTTAGGTTACCGGTAGTTTAGTTTCAATTTATTCAGCCTGCTGAGATGAAATGTGAAAAAGGGGGGGTCGAGAGGTAGGTTACATTAGGTAAGGTTAGTTTCAATTTATATGGCATGCCGAGATGAAATATGAAAACGGGGTAGGGGTCGAGGAGGACGAAGCCCCCTATTAGGTATGTTACGTTAGTAAGCTAGGTTAGTTTAAGTTTATTCGGCAAGAGAAATGAAATGTGAAAACAGCAGGGGTTGAAGAGGGCAAAGCCCTCCTATTAGGTAGGTTAAGTTCTTTCTTTCTCTCTCTCTCTCTCTCTTTTTGGGAGGTAAAAAAAAACAACAACAGATAGCCGATTATTTTTGAAACTGAAATCTTCCATTGAAAAACTGTTTCGTCCAACAGTGTCTCCCGGGTGATGTTCTGGAAATTTACCTTGCTTTGTTTGATATTAATTTGTATTATTTGTTTTAAAAATCACTAATATTAGGAAGGGAAGAAGCAGAAGGGTGGGGTAACTAGTGATCTTCCCTAGAAATGGGTAATATTCTAAACACATCAGAACTTACCAGAATAAAAGATACTTTTGTCCTTGAAATTGGAAGATACTGTTTACTGAAAAATTTCCAACACCGGCAGGGCATATAGAGGAAGGGCAAACACTGACGGGGTAGATACACTGGCCGGGCAAGCACACTGGCAGTGTCACCTGCATCACTTTGCTACTCAGCAAAAAAGTGATGCCCAGATCATTTGGCTGACCTGAGCAGTCTATATTAGACACTATTTATATCTTAGTTAAAAAAAGTCACCATATGTTTATTCAGTAAAATTGTATGAGCTTCATTTATGAGAAGTTGTCAAACCATATGAGCTTTTCCTTTGTCAATTTATGATTACAGTAGTTGCCTGTCATCTATTTGAAGATACTGTAAACTTAGCCTAACCATTCCCAAACCCAAATACTAACGGCCATATTGTTAGTCTTCCCCATTCCCTACCTGTCCCCATCCCCATACGCGGGACTGGGGTATGGACAAGCCGCCCCGTGACCGTCCCATCCCCGGGACAGATATGAGGGACAAATCCGCAGGTCATAATAATGTTGGCAGCACTTTCAAACCAAGAGTTACAGAAAACGAAATAAATAATGCATTTTTTACACACCATTGTATTCATATACATTATATGTCATAAAACAAAACAATAGTGTTGTTGATCTACAAGTAAATAACAAGTAACGCGGTTAAGTTAATTTATGAGACAGTTTAGTATCCATGACTCGTCACACACACCTGGCCAGCCACACCGGGGTTGCCAGGTCGTGTCATTTATGGCATTTTTGTCTTAAATCAATGTGGTCACCAAGAAATGCTATTTTTTATGGTATATGTTAAGTATTCCTATCATAATGCCATATTTAGTCATCAATCTGCTGTCTTGCCATTCTTGGGGACAATTATAAATGAATTTTCAGGAATAACTGTACGTTTACAGTCAAATGGAAACACCAGTGTCTTTACAAACTAAAAAATATATATCAACTTTAGCAAAGTTTGCGATATAATATCAGTCATACAAATATTCTGATACTTTTCAATATATTTCCTTCTATAATAACAAATAGAACACTATTTACTCATGAAATATACGAAGGAAAAGCCAAAGATGTCCTGCACTCTACCCCGCGGAGTCAACACTTTTCCCACCCCATCCGCACCCTCACGGGGTAGCGTAAAGCAACCCCAACCACATGGGGACGCTTTACACTACGGTTTATGGCCACGGGTAAGGGATGGGAATGGGGAAGTCTAACATTATGGCCGTAAGTCCCTTTGGTATTCATCAAAGCCAAATCTACAGGTGAAGAGATGACCTTGTGGCTATGCCCAGCATTAACCCTTTCAGTACGATGACACCGACGTCAACGTCACCATATGGAAAAGGTTAATCCTCTTCCATTTCCTCTTAATCCTCTTCTAAACCTCTTAAGAGAAAATGGAAGAGGATTAATCCTCTTCCATTTCCTCTTAACCCTTTCCATGCTGTGACGCCGACGTCTGCATCACCGTATTAAAAGGGTTAAGTATCTATAGGGTAAATTTTTTTTCCATAAATTGCATAAACATACCGTAAAGAAGTCTGGTGGGCCAAATTTATCCAATAGCCCGTATTTTGTCCACTCACAATTTTGATTATACTGCACAGGTCTTCCAGAGCTTCATACTGAATGATAACATGTGACTTACTTTTTCTCCAGTAACAGATTAGCCAAATAAGATGCCTCCTGTCGAGATCCAGTGGTGTGATCACTCCTCGGTGCTTCTTGAGTACCTGCGGCAGCTGTATGAGGAGTGCCGCTTTGTGGACGTGGGCCTGGAGTGTGAAGGCCGGCAGGTCAAGGCTCACAAGGCTGTCATCTCTGCCTGTAGTCCTTACCTAGAGGTGAGCCAGGGTTAGCAAACTGGAATGAGAATGAAAATGGAGAAGTCATGTGACGGTTCTTCGCAGTGCGTTAGTGTAGTAATATGAAACACATTTTTAGTGAAGGGGTAAGAGGTGAAGACATGGTTATTGACCCTCTGTAGTCTATATCTCCGCATGGAATTGAGATGGTTGAGCAAAGCTTGAGAAGGGAGTTGTTGCTGCCATTTTGGGAAGATGGCAGTGGATTGGGCAGATTTAACCCGTGGGCTTCGGCTATGGAAAGCCGAGATGTGGCCAAGAAACGACAAAATTACATTGCATTTTGAGACTAAGAAAAGAGCATGGAACGTACATCAGAGTACTTCTCTCATAACCATACAGCTGTTAAGAATATTTACTTTTACTCGAACTCCATTGTTTTTGGTTGGTGTTTGTTACAAAATAAACAGTCTCGTGACGCGTGGCATGTAGCCGAGAGTTGCTTGTTGTCTACTATAGAGAATTTGACAAGTGATTACTGTATGGATAGCTAATTCAGTCTGCCATGACCGCACAGTGTAGTGACATGACTTGCCTGATGGGCGAGCCTCCCATAACCCACTTAGCCAGGGGGTACCTCTTTGGCTGACTGGTAAAGGAGTGGCTCTCCCGTTACGCTGGTCGCGGGTTCGATCCCCGGCGCCGGCAAAACTTTCCTTGTCTGGATTAATTTCTCGTGTTTCGTTACACGCAGTGGTTGTGTGGGAGTGTATAAAAGAGAAAAATTCTGGCATTTCACTGGTGGCATA
This sequence comes from Eriocheir sinensis, assembly GCF_024679095.1. Classification (NCBI taxonomy): domain Eukaryota; kingdom Metazoa; phylum Arthropoda; class Malacostraca; order Decapoda; family Varunidae; genus Eriocheir; species Eriocheir sinensis. The sequence continues at coordinate 14,283,461 of NC_066536.1, forward strand.
AGCGGTGGGCATCCTCTCCTGTGGTTCTGTTGTGTCACCCCGAGAGGGTAACAGGTAGAGTGATGGCCCATGCTCTCCGAAGTTCATAGAAAACGGGAACTCAACACACAGAAATTAATCTAAATAGGAATGGGGAGCCGTGTAGTGACATGACTTGCCTGATGGGCGAGCCTCCCATAACCCACTTAGCCAGGGGGGTACCTCTTTGGCCGACTGGTAAAGGAGTGGCTCTCCTGTTACGCTGGTCACGGGTACGATCCCCGGCGCCGGCAATCCTTTCCTTGTCTGGATTAATTTCTTGTGTGTTTCGTTACACGCAGAGGACATGTGGGAGTGTTGTAAAGAGTAAAAATTCTGGCATTTCAACAGCACCCCCTATGACAAAAAAGCCCACCTCAAGATCACTAACCCACCACAATGACCTAGGGCATTCATGGTGGGTTGCGCTATGACACCACTGCCTACAATTAGCTCGAATTAGGTGTTTTATGGCAAGCCCTTTTTAGGGTCCACCGTACCACAGCCACGACTCGTGAAAGCCCTGAAAAGGGTCTGCCGACGTTCTCGGTTAAGTGACTTCATTGATCTTTATTGCTTTCTAGGGAGTTTGGTGAAAATATAGGTTAGGTTAGGATTAGTTATCCATCAGGACATGAACAAAATAAATATTTGTCTCAGCTTTTCCATGTAGCAGATGCCTTTGTACAATACAGATTTTTTTTTAGCTTAAATTTGTCCTCTTCAAGCATTTGATGTTACTTTTAATTATGTTTACAGTTTTCCCTTATGGTTGTTTGAAAGTAAATTCAGCCATATTCAACAAGAACTTTGTAATGCTCAACATGATTAAATTGCTTTTTAATTTCTCTTCTGTAGGGTCTGTTAAAGGGTAACCCAGCCCGAAGTCACCTCATCAAGTTTAATGGCTACTCATACAACAGTCTTCGAGCAGTCATAGACTTCATGTACAATGGTGAGTTTAGGCAGCCGTGAGTGTGTCTGTTGTTGAGTCAGTCTTTGTGGAGCAGAAGGCATATAATCTTTTATTAGTATTTATTTATTTATTACTTGTTTGATGTAATTATGATATATGATGATACTTTTATCATGCTAGATGAGGCCTTCAGTGTGAAGCAAAAGTTTTCCTCAGATCTTTTTATCATTTTTCTATGCAGTTTCAGAAATCCATTTTGTCCATTTTTAATGTCTGGAAAATAAAAAAATCTTTAAAAGCACATAGGAAAAATTGAGATAAACGAAAGGCAGTGAACATGATGAATAGAATGAGTGATGAACAATGCTCTACAGCCCACTTGCCTTCCCCCAGGCAAAGTGATGGTGGAGCAGGAACACCTTGCCGCCTTCCTGAAGCTTGGCAGAGCATTACAGGTAAGTCTTCACTCCTTGCTCTCCCATGCCATCCATTATAGTCCATTGCATTCTTTTCCTTTCTGTGCCTTTCCCATTGACATATCAATTACCAAGGTCCTTTCACACTCTAGTCATCTCACTGCAATCACAGAACCTCTTGGCACCTGACTAAGTGCACTTGACCATTGCAGGTGCGAGGGATCCTGGACATCGCTGCACAGTGTGAGGAGGCTGGGCTCACCACAGCGGAGGAGACTAAATGTTAGTACTGTCATTCAGGTATTTGAGCATTGTAGTCAATACCAAAACACTTAAAATAGTGTTCAGTAATATTTATGTTGATGTAGTCAATAAATCTGTTGCAGCAAATGCCCAGTACAGCACAACAGTTCAGCAGCCGCAGAAGCCAGTCAGCCAGCCACAGGCACAGAGCAAGATGGTGCAGCAGGCCACTGGTGTTTCGGAGCTCAAGCCAGAGACCAAGAAGTATGCATTCTTACTTGACAAAGGCTCTCCTAACGCACCCAAAAAACTTGGCCCACAGTTTCGAAAAGTCATGCCGAATATCATAGGTAAGGGTATATAAAATACTTAAAATTTATCAAATTATTGTTCAGTATTCTGCCCTTGTTTTGGCAGACTGCTCATAGAGCATTCTGTAACAGCATAGAGTCCAAGGATACATATAACTTAACCAGTGAACTATTCAAGACTAAAGTAGTTAATGCAACTTGGATTAGACATTCTGTCTGATAATTCAGGACACACAATGCCATGACTGACCAATGATGTTTGTGTTTGGGCAGGTTCAGTGGATCAGCAAGGCAACATCAACAAGGTGACCAGTGTTGGGGCAGCCCAGGTGGCTCAGCAACAACAGCAGCAACAGTCCCACCAGCAGCAGGCTGTTCAGCAGACTCAGCCACAGCAGACAGTCCAGCAGGTCAGTCAGGGATAGTTGATGCTGTCTATGACAAGTTCATTGCTATCAGATAAAAGTCATATCATGGAGTATTCTTGGGTTGCTGTGAAATACATATTCACAAATCAGGATGTTGTGAGACTTACTGCACACTGCATAGTGGCCACTAATGTTGTGGCTGGTCGGATATGCTCACTCTCTTGAGCAATGTGAGCCTTAGCTGGACTAGCTTTAGCACCAAAACCTGCCTTATAAAATTAGTATATATGGGGTTTAGTATCCTGGGATATAATATACTTTATGGTAATCAGCTTCTCAGACTTTTCATGTCATGATGTTTTGACACAAGTGCTTGGCTTTTATGGGGTAAAATGGGGCTTCATCACTGGGGTCTGTGGTCACCACAGTGCAGCTGCATAGGTCTAATGTCAGTTGCATTGATGGGTGGAATTGGACAGATAAAGTTTTATGTGGTTGGTTGCATCACTTACTTGGCACCTCAAGTGTTTTTGTGATGCATGTACAGGTGGTCCAGGAACAGCCACAGCCAGTGCAAGAGGAAGCACAGCAGCAGCAGCAGCAACAACTTCAGCAGCAATCTGAGGAAGGGGGACAGGGGCAGCAGCAGGAAGCAGCACCCACCACATTGGAAGAGTTACAGCAGGCACTGTCCTCGGGCCAGGCCATCCTTCAGACCACCGACAATGGATCAGAACAGACCCTCCAGATGGTTGAAGGACAATGTAAGGATTCCTACTTTATTACATGTAAATAGTAAGCAACAGCTTGCTAACTGCATGCCTCCCCCCCCCTCCTGTGGCCCCGCTGCACTCGACTTTCTACTCTAGCTCATCCCTATATTGTCCAAACCCCTTATGCAAGAGTTAACCAGCATCTTAACTCTTTCATCTCTTACATTGGTAAACTCTGGAACAGCCTTCTTTCGTCTGTATTTCCTCCTGCCTATGATTTGACCTCTTTCAAGAAGAGTGTGTCAAGACACCTCTCCACCCAAAATTGACCTCTCTTTCGGCCACTTTACTTTTGTCTATTGTGGGAACAGCGAGTAGTGGGCTTTTTTTTTCTACGCTCTTTTTGTTGCCCTTGAGCTGTCTCCTTTGTTGTAAAAAAAAAAAGGGAGGGGGGTCATGATAGGTTGTTTGTCATAAACAGCGATTTCACTGGTCTTGAAACCTCTGTTGGGAGGAAAATTCCTTGTACATGTTTACCGTTTGAGAAGTGGCACATAAAAGCCAAGCTATTGGATCAATAGGAACCAAAGGCTACTCTTTGGAGAGAAATAAAATGAGTTCAGTATGTTCATTCCTTTAAAAATCTATCTATCTATCTATCTATATCTATATCTATCTATCTATCTATCTATCTATATCTATCTATCTATATATATATATATATATATATATATATATATATATATATATATATATATATATATATATATATATATATATATATATATATATATATATATATATATTACACTTGAATAGTTGAGAATTTTCAGACAATGAATTTAACATCACTTTTATCCAAAGTCTCAGTCATGATTTAGCTTGTTTATGCTGTCATTTCATAATTGTAGATGTTTTTGAAATATTATGGTTATATTTTCTACTTTTTTTTTTCAGTCATTACATTAACCAATCCTATACTTGAAACGGAGCAGGGTGGAGAAGAGTACCAGTTAATATGCAGCACCATTTAACTTCATCCACTTTGCTTATTAGAAACCTATTTTCATTTGTCTTCATAGCCTTTCCTTGCTCCTGTGGAAGTCCATAGCTATTTTCTTGCTGCTTCAGGTGTGATGACAGGCTCTGGCCAGACCTACGTGGTGGTGCAGGAAGGAGACAACATCAGCTTTGTGCCGGCAGAGATGGTGCAGGGTGACCTGGGTGCTGTCAACGGGGGGCAGGTCAGTCTGTGCTCCAAGCTTTGCCTGGAGACACATGAAACATTAGCAGAAAATTGTACTTCATAGCCACATTTTTTGTGTGTAGATGTTTAATTTGGTACAGTCTTCCCTTTACATCTTTAGGGGATAGGGGGCAGAGACCCATGTTGATATGTAAAGTCCTATTAGATGAGGAGTTAATTGTTTCTAATGAGTATTTTTTTCTCAAAAAGTTTGTGAACAACTGAATTTTGTTTCACCAGCAGGTGGTTGAAGGACTGGACCCAGTAGAGCAGCAGCTGGCACAGATGGAGGGGCAAGTCCTCACACACAACCAAGTGAGTACCTTCATAGAGTTTACTGCTTTCTGATTCTTAATTTTTGTATCTTATCTCCAATCTTCTTACATGACCAGTTGACTTCATTAAACTTTTCTCCTCCTCCACTGCTAGCACTACTGCTTATTGGAAAAAGATTGCTATTGATTATGACAACTGACAAACCTTGGTTTTCAAATTATCTTAGTTTTGAAAGTTTAATTGAAGGTGTATTTGAATAACTTGACATGAAACATCATTATTGTGGCTTCCTAGGTTACAGAGAGCACTGAGCCAGCCCAGCAGGAGTCCAGTGGGGTGCCTGTAAGCAGTGGAGCAGCTGTGTCTGGTGACAGTGGCTCTCTAGAGACAATGAGTGTCGTGGAGTCGCTTGTCAAACTGGGAGAAAAGCAACCTACAGAGACAGAGAATGGCTCCACTGAGGAGACACCAGAGGTATTTATAGCCTTCCCATGTCCACTATCAGTTTCTATTTGGGAACCTTTGAGACTTGGCATTCCCACATGGATATTAATTCAAGCATTGTTGCCATGATTTGTCCATTAATTGTTGTTTGATCACCCAGGTTGGGCCAGACATGCCAAGTCTTGATGGGGATGAGACAGAGGACAGAACAGAGTATATATATATATATATATATATATATAACATATATATATATAACATATATATATATAACATATATATATATATATATATATATATATGTTATATATATATATATATATATATATATATATATATATATATATATATATATATATAACATATATATAAATATATATATATATATATATATATATATATATATATATATATATATATATATATATATATATATATATATATATATACATATATATATATATATATATATATATATATATATATATATATATATATATATATATATATATATATATATATATATATATATATATATATATATATATATATATATATATATATATATATATATATATATATATATATATATATATATATATATAGGCAAGGAGTAAGTGCACAGACACGTGGAAATTTGCTTTAGCAACCACCAAAATTCTGAGAAAATTCGTTAAATAAAGCCGTGAAGTTATTGCATTGACAAAAGGATGATTGCAATGTAAATAAGTTTTCCTTTTGTAGATAACTGATACTGCAACAGGCTTAAAACTATTCATCTGATGACAAACATCTTTCAAACTAGAAACGGAATGTTCCCTTTACCACTCCTGTGATAGAAACAGGGACCTAGGAACACCGATGACTAACTAGGAGGCATCTGCCCCTCTAACATGACAATGCATCCTGTTGTACCCAAGGTTGGAGCATCAATGCCTTGCCTGGGAGATGTAACAGAGGAGGAGGGAGTGCCAGCCTCTGGTGAGGGGGGTGATGCTGAGGGTGGTGCAGGTCAGGAGGAGGCTGAAGAATCTGCTGAGGGCTCCACAGGAGAGGAGATTGGCAAGAGAAAGAGACAACCCTCACAAAAGATGATTGAGGCAATGGGTATGCTGAAGAGGAAGGTTCCTGAGTCTCCTACACAAGGTATTGCCTTGTCTGACATAATGAATAGCTATCATGATATTTTTTCTCCCTTTCTGTCTTTAGTACAGTTGTAATGACAACAGGATAAGTTGAAATGCTTTTGTGAGTTTAAATTAACTTTTTGTATCTACTTCATTTCAGGTGGTGGGAGAGGTAAAAAGTTGAAAAATTAATCATGCATCTTGGTGTCCTGCTAAGTGTTTCTGTAGTGTAAGTTCAGGTGAGTCAACTCCTAGTATTTATTTAATCCTGTACTGGATGTATATGATAGGAATTTATGTAGTGTGTAAGCATTTAAATGTACTTTGATGGGCCCTCTGCTCTTTTGTGTTGTTTGTATGATTTAGTAAATTATAGAAAAATACAGATCATGCACGCAGAAATAAGGTAAGGAAGATTATAAAACAGGTATGGGGGTTTGGCTTCTTCATGGTATCAGGAGTGTTAAGCTGAAATAATGGTGTGGGACAAGGGAAGGTAGTCTTGCATTGTGCCACAGTCTGTAGAAGTGAAGTGCCGCTTCCTTGAATCTCATGCGTTTCATTTTTGTTTTGCAGACTGGGGAAATCACTCAGGAAGGCCGCATCCATGTACCTTTTTTTTTCATGTCGATTCATTGTTTGTGCTGTTTATACCTTCACTTCCGGCCTCCCTCCGAGAATTTCCGTTTAGTCACATTTGTACATATTTTGTTTAGCTCAAGATAATGTACCTACTGAGAAATCATTAGAAGCATAAGAAGCATGGAATATTTCAACTAAGACTAGAAAACCAAATATGTTTCCTTATTATTTTCTGTGTTAATTTTTATAGTGATAAGAATTCCATTAGATTTTTATGTTTCAGTTTTCAGCAGAGTAATGGGGTCTTCACTTAGTATACCATGGACTTTCTGTGACACTCTGAACAGCACCCGGCTGATTAGTATATATATATATATATATATATATATATATATATATATATATATATATATATATATATATATATATATATATATATATATATATATATATATATATCTCGCTCTCTCTCTCTCTCTCTCTCTCTCTCTTCTTCATTTTCTACTTCTTTAAATACAGAAAGGAAGATTGATTCTGTCAGCCCAGTAGTGTGTGCAGTCACTTTTCAAGGCTCAGTTGGGTCAGCCCATCATAGTTGACGCCTCACCATCCTGCCATTCCCGTAAAGTCAGAAAAAAAGCTTATTCACCCAGGATTCAAATTTAAGATGTAAATTATAGAAATATGTCTTGGTAAAGATACTGAACCTTATATTTGTAAGGCACTAGGATTTTTTATGATACTGTGTCTTCACCAAATAAATATTAAAAACATTGGAAAATGTTTCATGTTGAGATATGCTTAAAAAACATTACATTGGACTAGTTCTGTACTTAAAATACAAGTACTTTAGTGGCTGTAGTAGTGTGGTAAGTCTTGGTCCTTGAGAGACTCCCATACAGAGTGTACCCTGGAGTCTTGTTGCCCTTGGATGTTGGCAGTTTGAAAGTACTAAGACTTCAAATACGATACTTCAGTGAGTAAATAAGGAGATGTGAGAAGAAACAAATTTAAATATTGAAATTTATCATATAATAGACAGCTGTTTCTTAATGTCCATGAAATTTGGATATGCTCATCTAGACAAATTGTAAAACATTCAGTGGTTTAATTATTTTAGCAGTTGTACTTGAATGGTCCAATTGATACCATCAGAAATGAATGGAAACAGCTGTACAGTGAGCACCCTTCTTGTACTTCTACTGACATGCACTGCCTGAAAGGAAATTAAATGCATTCCTTGTTGAAAGGGTTGGTTCAGTATAGTTTGTGAACTTGGTGTTATGGTGACAAATTGGTTGCCATCATTATTAGTAACAGGAATTCTCCAACGATGTTGGTTTTATTATTTTTTATTATTATTTTTTTTTTACAATTGCCATGTGGGAATCTTTTATGATCTTAGAATGCATAACGTACATAACTATGAGTGAGAGTATGATTTTCAGTTTTCTTTTGCGGATTTACTAATGATGGCTATATAATTTTGTTTATAGTGCATCAATGTAAAAGACAGTACCAATAAGCACAACGTGTGTACATCATGCAGTCAAGACCACACTATAAATAGCTGCTTGCAAAAATGGAACCTGAGTAAAGGAACAATGAATCTTACAACTGTGAACCTCTTGAAAGTGGAACTAAGCAGCAGAGTGCCTCTCAGACACCTATGTCGGAGTATTTTATCAAGAATTTTATAATTGAAGGTGAATTATCAGTGTACACTGTTGTTTGTGATTGAATATTAGGATTTTCATTATGTAATCTGATACTTCTTTCAGATAATTGCCCAGATACATGATGTGTACACAGTAGCACCACCCATGTGTGTGTGTGTGTGTGTGTGTGTGTGTGTGTGTCCAAAAGTGAGTTCATACATCTGCTTACATTCAAGTTTTAGCTCTCTTAAATATTGTCTACACATAAAATGGTGTTTATTTTTCTTCAAAGGATGTATACAAAGGTAAAAAAGATCAATGTGGAAATGTATTCATTGTATATTCATTTCTCTATGATGCTTTGAATGCCATTGTTTAGTAGTAAAGCAGATGTATTGTTGCCTGATTATAAGGATTAAGGAGCTATACAAGCTACACAAATGCATTTTGTGATGTATTTTGTTTCCAAGTTTAATACAGAATTAGTTTCCAAGTAGGCAAGAGGTGGGCAGTGATGTACAAATTGACCTATTCTGCCACCTTGTCCAGGTTCCCAGCAACATGTAAACCTTGTAACTTGGATATAAACCTTGAGGAACTTGGGTAATTGTATCTCAGCCTTGGGCACCATAACTTGCTTCTCACCCTAGCCTGAGTTGCCTTCATTGTTATTTGTGCTTTCCAGTAGACATATCCAATAAACCTATACATCATGGCAAGTTGGGAGATCAGAATTCAAGGTGCAGTATCTGTGGGTGACAGTTACACCAGAATAATGATGGACTAATGCTACCATTGATTTTACTACATATGATGTTTTAACTATAAAAATATATACATCAAAATACAAAATAACATAAAAATTGTTTTGAAGGGAGGTCATCTTGGAGCATGAGTATGAGTGTAATGGCCTGAGATGCTGATGAAGGCTCCAAAGGCCTTATGCCCTGGGATACCCCATGGCTCAAAGCTAGAGTGTTTTCCTCTCACCTCTAGGACCGTCTAGTTTGATTTCTTGGTGGACTGTTGGAAATAAGATTTATTCTCCTGAGTAGATCAATTTCTTATGTGCTCTAAGGGGTAGAAATGCCTCCCAAGATAGTGGTGGCAGCACTGAGATCCATTCCTGCATTGTATTTCTCCTCATGACTGATATGACTGATACCTTGTATCTCTTGAAGGGGATCTCAGGTCCTGCTCTCATGGAAAATGTGATGTGAAAATCTAAGCACAAAGAAATTGGTCTAAATGGGAGAAGGGAAACTATGTAATGGCTGAGATATGCATACTGTATAGACTCCAAAAGCCATATGCCTGAGTCCCCTTTGGCTCACCGCTTATGTGTCCACCTTATGCCTTGAGGACCACATGTTCAATATTTGGGCGAATGAATTGCTGGGAAAGAAGAGCTACCCTACCAAGTGAATCAATTTTTCATGTGCTTTGAGAAGTAAAGATACCCCCCATTACACAAAGGCATGTTTCTACTTGTAGGGAAATTTCTTACATTCATTCTTGTACTTGCTGTAGCTGAATTATTTTGAAAAAGTAAGATTTTCAAGGCTGTCACAATCCTACTAATATTCATCGTTTAAGATATGAGTGAGCACAAGACAAGCCTTGAGACCCTAGAGTAGGTCTTACATGTTGGAGTAAATGACAGTGACCCTGGTACTGTACAATGAAGTTATGCTGATGGGGAATGTGTGCACTGCTGCAGAACATCAGATAGTTACAATTTCTTTGTTATTTGGAAGACTGCTTCATTGAGTAAATAGTTTTCATTCAGCGTTGTAAATGTATGGTTAAGATTGCGGTTGGGAGAATGGTCAAGTACACTCACATGGAGATTTTTAAGCATTATGGCAAGTTATTTTTTATCAAAGTATTTTGTGAGAATAGTGGAAAAGAGGTGAAGTAACTGCTTTTATAATACCCACCAATTTGAGTATTTGAGCTGTAAAAATTAGGTTTTAAATAATAAACCTAATTGTGATTAATATGTTTATCTGACCATAGGTGTCTTGCGCAAAGTTGGGAAATAAAACACGAAGGAACGTTCTTGACTACAAATTACACAGCCATTTTTCCAGCACCACCCTTGCCCGGATGCACCAAGACAGAATTATAGGTCTAGGATATCTTTATTCATCTCTGGCGACTCTTACGTGACTGCTCACCTCAGATCGTTGCGGAAATCTTATCTCAACGCCTCTCACAGAAGGCCTTGACCCTGGCCATAGAAGATAGGCCTACATGGCATAAACAAACATGTTACAAGTTACATACATACAAATCTTTATGATATCACTACATGCATTAATTCTTCATTCTTTTAGAGGGGATTAATTGCTTCTAGATATAAAGCCTTGTAACCTTGTAAGAGATTCTGGGCATGCCATGGCAACAGTGGGCATCGGGCAATAGCTGGAAGGGAAACGAAGGGAAGTGAGCCACACAGTTACATTTAGGATTGTTAGCTGTCAGATCTGATAAAGAACGTAGTAAAAAATAGTACGCAGAGAAGAATGTACTGCCACATAGGTGCAGGAGGCGGCGGCTGGCAGCGCGGGCGTGGTGCCGCGGTGTGCTGCCAGGCGCTAGCCGTGACTCCGTGAGTTGAGGAGCCGAGGCTGGAGGTGTGCAGACGACGGGCGTGAGGCACGGGTTTTAAGTTTTTAACACATTACTCACTGCAATGGCTTCCCTAGCACGAGTCAGGCTGCTGCAGCTACGGTCTGTCCTCCGCCCCGTGGTGGTGGGTCAGGCCGCCGCGTGCCGCGTGAGGCCACACGTGCCCCTGGGCCCCGCGGCGCTGGCCCGGCCCATGTCCTCAGGTAAGGTGCCCAACACAGCCCACAGGTGATGTCATTTCAGGTGTGCATGTACACCAATTTTAGGACTAGCGTTGTCTCCTTAGGTGAAGATTAGGCAGTGTCAGGTGGTTTGGTCAGCTTGCAGGACCCTTCCTCCTGGCATCACCCACCTGCTGGCCGGCAGGGCCCAGCCAGTGGCCCAGCCCACAGGACAGGCGCCGGGCGGCTGTACCACAGGTGCAGGTGACCGGAAGACTGCATGGGGAAAAAAAAAGGAGCAGGGTGTATGCTAACAACGCTGTACCTAAACCGACCCCTCCACCTACTATGGGGGGGCTTTAATTGTCCCCATTGACCCCCCAACCACTGGGTGAAGAAAAAATGCAGGAACTGGGAATTTGCAAAAGAAACGGTACTTTATAATTGAAGAGCATGTCGAGATCTATCAGAAAAAAATGTTGACCACCTGAATGAAGTTGGTGAAACATTGGAATAATACCCCAGTTTTGGCAACCTTGGCAACCAAAGCTGGGTCATGGATAGGGAAGGAGCCTCAGGTCAGGGATGTGAGGCAGAGTTGGAAGAAATCACAATTTATAATATATGTTAATTTTTACAGCAAGGAAACAGCTCAAGGGCAACACCACCACCAAAAATCAGCCTGCTAAGCTCTATCAATCCCAAAACTACCCCTAAAAGTAAACAAGATATAAAATTTCTAGTATGTCTGAAAACTACAAAGAAGCTTTATGGAAAAGGTATCTTAAGTAAAATCTTGTTTTTCTTAGGTTACAAAATTGGAAATACAATATTAAAAGTAGAAGCAGACTTTTCATCCTGTAGAAAAAGATGGAATCACCTTCCTACATTATGTAACTATAGATATATTCAGTTTAATGGAATAAGAAATATGAGCTTAGTAGCAAAAAAATCACCTTGGTAGAAATAATTATATTACCCTGATTGAAATATATTAAAATCAGATTGAAATCATAGCAACCCTGCTGTGAGGCAAAGCAAGCTTATCTTGAGAAGTACCATACACTGTCATGGCCTTGAAAACCTTTTCCAGATATTTGTGCTAATGAGATAATGGCATCACATCACCAGGCATGGACTCCAGTCCATTTATTTGTACTTGAGTAAAGTTCTTAGTTTTCTTGTTAATTTCAAGTTAACCTCTGTGTTGTTGTATGGCAGTAGCATTCTGGATAAAGAAATGTCCAAGTTCATTGTGATGTAATGAGGTAATGATGTCACAGGTAAAAATGTGTGTTATGAATGTTTCAAAGTTCAGGAGGTAATTGTGCTAGAATGTGGTGAGAGTTTAGTGTTGGAAGGCTTGGCTGGGGATTGTATCTTCTCTCACCAAATGCACCACAATCAATGGTTTATTCAAAGCACCTACTCTAGCGGTGGAGCTGCCTCTAGGACAACCAGCCTTGATTAGTTGCATTCCTGCTGGGACATCTCCAACTGGTAGAAATGTGAGTGATCACATAACTGATTAAAGTCGTCTCTCTGTGGTGGCTGGTCAGGCCAGGTGGAACCATTGCGTAGTTGTCATCCATTAGCCACGTAATAGCTGAAAGTAACCGCAGCGATTCATTAGAACCGATCACAGTGATATGGTTGTCAAGTTGTCAACAGTGGTGTGTTCACATTATCGAGCAACGTCCTGCGGGCTTTGCCAGTTTTCCGGGGAAACTGTGTTGTATACATTTGGACACCAGTGAATCTCAAAACCCCACGAGTTGGGACCCGCAGATTTGGTGAGGCCTATTTTGTGGGCGGCAGCCCACTCGAACTATCAAGAGGCCACACTCGCACAAACACAGGTTTCGAACCAATAAAAGCAATTACTCTCTGTTTGGTTTTGCTTAGTGCTTCGTAATTATATATATTTTGGTTGTGAATAACAATATGTATGTACCTATATATTTGTTCATTGACGCATGTGGGCTCGAGACTCTGGTGTCCGAGTGTACAACTCACGGGAACTGTTCGACGGTGTGAAGTAATGCCCTTATAGGAATTTAAATGGTTCCTAACTTCCTATATGGGCTTTGGTGCAGAGCCTGCTGGGAACTGCTCCATCCGGCAACACTGCTTGATGAGCGAAAGAAATTGGCTTAACGGACACTGCCAGCACTGCCCGATAGCGTGGACAGACCTATGATTAACAAGGCAGATAATTAAGTAGTTGGTTGTTGACGTCAACGGCTGTAAGGTGAGGTGATGGGGTTCGCCACAGAGGCGAAGCGGGACTTCACGTCAAGCCGCGAGCCATGTGTTGCCGCACCGGAACAAAAAAATATTTTTTCTTTTTGACAACTACATTAGTACAATGAGTTACTTGAGTGGAAATTTGTGTTTATTATTTCACGTCTTGGAATATCTTTACATGTAATATGGTTTTGATCGATTTTTAGCTAATGGAACTTATTTTGCAGCCCCCAGCTATGAACACATTCTAGTGGAGAGAAGAGGTGAAGGGAACGGGGTTGGGCTGGTCATCCTTAACCGCCCAAAGGCCCTGAATGCCCTGTGTGATGGTCTCATGAAGGAGGTGCAGGCGGCAATGCTTCAGATGGAGAGTGACCCAAGTGTTGCAGCCATCGTTCTCACAGGCAGCGAGAAAGCCTTTGCTGCAGGTGAGGCAGAGCAGGCCAGTAATGTGGGGAGGGTCATTGAGAGAGTTTCACCACAGTATAGTGTTCTTTTTTCAGTACAGCTTACATTGGTATTCACAAGTGCATAAAGATCACTATTGACATTGTAATCTTCCTGAATGTTTTTTCTCTTAACCTTTGTCCTTTTTTTTCTCACCTAAAACAACAGGAAGTGTCTAAAAAAATATTTTGACCTTCCAGGTGCTGACATCAAGGAGATGCAAAACAAAACTTTTGTGGACTGTTACTTCCATAGCTTTTTGGAGGGATGGGATGGTATCACTAAGATCAAGAAGCCTGTCATTGCAGCCGTCAATGGCTATGCTCTTGGGGGAGGCTGTGAGATGGCCATGATGTGTGATATTATCTTGGCAGGGGAGAAGGCCAGGTAAGCCTTTTGTGTCAGTGTTCTTAACTCGTCTGAATGTCTTGCAGGAAATACCTTTCTCCTTTGAAACTTAATTTTATTTACCTTCTCAGACAAGTCACATCGTTTTATCCAAAAGATGAATCCGAATGGTAGTGTAAGATAAATACTGTTTTTTGCCAGAGGATGGGAGGCAAGTTATAATTGCTCCTCTCCATAGGGAAGGGAGGTAAGGGTGAATGCAGCAGGGGTAAAGATATCAGATTTTTGCCATTAGATTGGGAGTGAGAAGTAGCTACCTTGGTAAGGGTCAGAACTTGTATACTGCATTCATGAATTTGGAGAAAGCATACATATGGGAGGGTGGGTAGGGGAGCCTTATGGGATGTTCTCAATTCTATAGCATTGATGGAGATTTACCAGGAATATAGGCTTCTTCCTGTGAGGCTAGAGAGCATATGGTATGATGAACTAGAGTTTTTGAAATAGTTGAGGGGAGGCAGTTGTGCGAACACCTAGGTAATTTAGTGTTTACATGGACAAATGTTCTCTTATCCATGATGCTCACTTACTGTCAGTCCATGTTATATCCAGCACTTAATATTTTGTGAGGTAAGTAAAAACTCTTAAATGTATGTTTGGACTGGCAGGTCACATTGAGCGAACACTTTTTCATAAAGGGAAAGTGCTGTTTGTGATATCATTAATGTTTCTAAAAACATTCCATCCTATCCCATTCATATTCTTTTTTGTTGGCTGCTGTGTACTAATTGTTAGTTCTAGATATGTGTATTCCTTTCCTCTCTAGTGTGTTGTTCCCAGTTATGAATTGTTGTTCAGCTGACTGATTATCAAATGTCCCCAGTGTTGTTCATATTCACCTTCAGGCATAGTTCCAGACTGTGAAGTTCCTCTATCATTATAAGTTTTTATCAGACTTGGCTAGTACTTACCAAATGTACTATCATTTTTTGACAGGTTTGGCCAGCCAGAGATTGCTCTTGGCACAATCCCAGGAGCAGGGGGCACCCAGCGCCTGACACGTGCCATTGGCAAGTCTCGTGCCATGCAAATGTGCCTGACAGGGGATCCCATCAACGCACAGCAAGCCAGTGCCTGGGGTGAGTATGACCAGGGAATTTTAGGGTTTTGGGAGACACCTCTGTGGTTACTTTCAATATATATATATATATATATATATATATATATATATATATATATATATATATATATATATATATATATATATATATATATATAATTTTTTTTTTTTTTATGACTAAGCAAAGCTTTCATCTAGAAGCACAAAGGGAAAATACCTTCCTAAAGCAAATATGTTCAGATGTTATTACCAATATGGGCCTTTTCAACACAGTAAGGGATGAGTGAAGGAATGGCAGGCTATTGAGCAGCTTCCTTTATAAAGACAAGTTCAAGAAATTTGTAAACAAACATACAAAAACAATGACTGATCGATAATTCAAAAGTGCATTGAGGAGCACTAGGTTACAGAATTCACCCTTTATCATGTTTGAAAGACCTGCATTGGCTACCTGGGCATCTTTGCTTTGGAGGTGCTCTTCAGCCATTACTGGTCCATCGCAGGTCAGAGGCCTTTCTCACTGTTATCCATCTCTCTGTCTGTTGTTTGTGTGCTCCATCCTTCTCTAGCAAATGGTCTATTTTCATTTCTACACCTAGTATTCTATCTGCCAGTCTGGGTTACCACTGTTACTTTGGTTGTTCATCTGTTATCAGTTCTATGCATGATATGACCTGTAAGTCCATTTCTTATTTTAAAGTCATAAAAATATCTTTAGTAAAGTAAATAGTTGCAGGTATGTCTCAGTCAGTCATATTACAGCATTTCAAAGCTCCTGCACAAAGCATCTCTTGACAGATTTCTGCATGTGAATGACTCTTTCTCCCCGTGGAAAAGTGAAGAAAATTTTTAATATCTTAAGAGGAAGAATTTAGGAAGCTTTCACCATAAAGGTATCATTGGTAATTACATAAGCTCTTATGTTCAACAATTAGGCAAAAAATGTGATATTCATCTGAATCCTCCTTCTTTCTCCTCTCTGCTCTTACCTGCATTTCTTTCTCATTACTAGTGTTGTGGACTCCAGTGTTGTGCAAAAATAATGTGGTTATATTCCTCGGTGGTTGTTAATTGTGGGATTATAACTATATTCAGACATGTGTCCGTTAGATTTACTAATGCTGGTGCTCCTGTATGGACAACTTTATAAAAGGAAGATGTTAAAAGGAAATTTATTTATTAACTCATATTTTCCAGCAGCACAAGCTGCTTTAAGATGTGCATATTCTAACTAAGTTAGTTCATTCTACCAAAGTAATTTTTTTAAATGAAAAAGGTAATGGTAGCAAGTAGGAGGGCAGATATCTTACTTAGCCCTGGCTTGTGATCCACAGGGCTTGTGAGTGCAGTGTATCCTCCAGACCAGCTGGTGGCTGAGGCAGTAAAGCTTGGGGAGAGGATTGCCCAGCACTCAAAGCTGACTGTGGCCATTTGCAAAGAGTCTGTCAACAATGGTAGGTATTTTGTTTTTTCTAGCGAGGCCACAGGGCCATTTGCCCTCAGGCTGCTTGGGCCTTGTAATTTACCTTTTTCCCCCTAAAAGTTATAGTTGGTCTTAAGTGTCTCAATATTTTTCTGCTCTTGTCACATTTTACCATGGAAGAGAAAATTATGTAAGTATTACCTATATCATTATCAGCAAACTTTTAAATGTCTTGTCTTTAATTTCCAATGTCAATGTAAATATTCTGTAAACTTATCACACCATGTTTCTTATGTCTTTTTCAGGTACTATTACCTTCATTTGTGGATGATTGTTGAACACAACCAAACTTTTCCTAATTATCTGCAGCTACTACTCACTAAAAAGGGTTATCTGCAAATTGGAGATAGCTAGAGTATTTATTATCAATTTAAATTCCCTCAAGTGAATGTCTCTCTTTTATTGGAACTTTTCAGGTATCTGCATGGTCTTATAGTTGCTGTTTCATCCTGGTGTGTGAGGTTTCAGGCCCTGGTCCGTGTGTGTGTGTGTTTTATCTTTTTTAACACATTTACACACTCTTTACTTATGGTTCTTTCTTTCTACAGCTCAAGAACTCTCCCTGCAGGAAGGACTACATTTTGAAAAGAAGCTGTTCTATGCTACATTTGCCACAGTAAGTAAAATATTACATCATAGTACACACTCTACATATTGGCAACATGTCTTACCTTTTACTCCACAGTGGAACACAGTAGCAAGTAGGAGGGCAGATATCTTACTTAGCCACATATTTATATTTCATATTTACTGAATGAGTACTCTAGAAGTTCTGTCTGTTCACTATTTATATCTCACCTGCCCCCTTTATTCAATACAAATTACAATGGAACATACAAATTGAACACATTAATTAACATTTTATAATGAAAGCTGATATAAGTTCATTGTCACCTCAATTTTTCCTCCTTCCTGTTCATTCTTTTATTCTGTACTGTAGTGTGTAGAATACCAGCTTAAGCTATATTATCTGTCTTGTATACTCTAGTGTAATTTTTGCTCCTTTCTTGTGGTCAAATAGTTTCTATTTAAACACTTGTTGCTGCATTTTGTCTTTCACCCCTTTATTCCTTTACACCATCTGAGTTTGCACTGGTTATATTATTTTAACTTAAGTATGTTATTTAAACACTTGTTGCTGCATTTTGTCTTTCACCCCTTTATTCCTTTACACCATCTGAGTTTGCACTGGTTATATTATTTTAACTTAAGTATGTTATCTTTTGGTAACAACAGCCACATTAAATATATATTTCAATAAAAACAGCAGTTCATAAATTACAGCAGGACTATAACTTTGTCATATTTCAGAACTTCACAGGTAACAAACTTCCTTTCTTCCAGAATGATCGCAAAGAGGGTATGACTGCATTTGTTGAAAAGAGGAAAGCAACATTCACAGACAGTTAAGATACTGGGTATGTAGACATGATGATTGAAAGGAAAAGTCAGTTCTCTGGCTTGCCTGCACAGTAGGGGAGGGACTGACTGTAGGGTATATTACAAAGCTGCTGTGCTGTCCTTCAGTGCAGCAAAATGCAGGGAGATTGTCAAGTTCATGAAATTATATTAGCTCTTTATAATTTAATATTCTTTATAGTTGTTTACAGTCAGCCATCTGAGCCTACAGATGGTCATATAAACTTATATTTATTTAACCACTTGTAAACTCCTATTCTCAAAGACACGGTATGATTTCCACTAAAGTCCATTCACTTTAGCTGGATCCCTAGGTGATCCAGTAATGACCCTGCTGATTGCCTGTTGGCTGGTGGGATATCTGACGGAGTTGTAAAAAGAGCCATAAACATTAAATGTTATTCTGACTCACTCAGTTATGTCAATGAAATTTGCCTAGTTTGTGTAAAAAATGACCTAAGTAAAGACACCCTGCTCGCCAGTCAGTATCGTCCTTACTTACTTGGCCATGGATCCAGCCACTGTATAAAGGGATACATCTTATGTGAATGGACTATTTAGATAGTTTGCTTGTGATGTCACAGCCTTCTAATCAAATACAAACTACCACTTTGACGTTACTTTTGCTCTGTCATTGGATAGAGGCCTCCAATCTTGTTTGACTGTTGTGGCTTTTTTGCAGCATTTTATATTACCTCCAAAGATACAGGAGTGTTGTGAGCCAGTTGTGTGTGTGTGCACACAACAAAAAGTGCAAACTAGACTCTGGGTGCCATATAGTTAGTTCTGTAAACAGTAAAGATGGTGAAGTGTTGTGTTGCAGTCAAATGAATTGTAGCAGGAACAACAACATCAGAGAGCTGGAAACCTCCTTATGATGGAGTCTGCAGTGCAAAGTTCATAATTTATCAGTTAATAGTTGTAAGTTGTCCCAGTGCAACAAAACACTTATCCATCTTCATTGTTTACAATACTATATGGCATCAAGTCTACTTAGTGCTGTTCGTCATGTGCACACACACGAGCGGCTTATACACACTCCTAAATCCTTGGAGGTAATGTAAAATGCTGTAAAAAACCACAACACTACTACTATGAGGATGTAGGTTTCTGTCCTCTGACAGAGCAAAAGTATACACATATTTTCCAGTGTTTCACTTAAGTATCTCTTTTATCTCTTTAGTCACTAATGACCCCCATTTGACAACGTACATTATTGATTAAAAAAAAATCTATAGAAGGCCATTTTTTTCAGAATTTCTTTAGCAGACTCAACTTTTCTGTGGGGGGTCTTGTCTCTTGGCTCCCTCCTAGCTTTTTCACACAACCATACTCAGTGACTTGTTGTGACCTCTAAAAAGTAAAGCACACCTGAAAACAATAAAGTCTGTATATCACTGACAAAATAGGATGATACTGTAAACATATATTAGACGTATTGATGTATACTTGCATATATGTGATTTCCCTAGACTGTGATGAATAATATGACAAAACAGTTGCATGTCAGAAGTAACTAAAAGGGAGTTTTCCTATTGTAGGAGGTAGAACATACCTGCAGCAAATATAGAGCTTATTGGTTAGTTTTGGAATGTGATTTAAATGAAAGTTATAGAAACTGCTGAGTTAAATGAAAGCCCGTGGACGAGATATTTTCACGTTCAGCTGACTAAGACTGTGAAGCAGTAGTAGAGTCCTTTTAATTAGAAAATCTGTTCTGACCAGTATTTTCTTTCTTGCAAAATGTTTTCACCTACTTTTGACCTTGTGGAGATCCTCTGTAGATAAGGATGTAGACATATAAGAATTAAGATCATGTGCCTCCACTGCACACAAATGGTTCTCCTGTCTGACCCTGCATGACAGGCTTCCTATTGCCACCACAACCTGGAAGACAATGTCACAATTTGATTGGCAACATTTATTGTGCATTATATCTAGAAAGTCTATGGTGTAAATGGAGACTAATTATGACTACTTGGCTTGAAGGAAAAATAATTGCTTGTGGTATAAAACTCATGAGAAGGGTATGCTGTTAGTGCTTATTGACTAGAAACTTGTCTTATTGCTCTCTAGGGGCAACTGTTTGACTGACACTTTAGGGATAACTAAAAGCACTTAATATTAATATGATTTTGGGTCAGCCAGGATGATGCATATGTGGCACCCATCTGTAAAACCAGACCCAGGGTAAATCTTCGTAGGTTTTTCTGTGTGGGCTCCTGGAAAATCCTTAGTCTCTTGGAGGATCATTTACTGCCACACTTATCAAATGAGCTCAGAAGGCTGAAGCTGAAGGCACAATGGCAGGATCAGTAGAGGGGGTGACTATAGGCATCTCATTAACTCCTTCAGCTCACTTATAATGATTATTGAGGCATGACCCTTCCTTGTCTGTAAGGGAAACAGGGTTATGATGATCATCATAAAAGAAACTCCTTTTATATTACAGGTCCCCAACTAAGCTATGAAGACTTATATAGAGTTTTTAAACCAAGTTCTACAAATGGAGTAACCTAACAGCACAAAGAACTTGCAGTTGATTATACTTGGCAAGGTTTAGTGGTAATGTTGACTGTGCTGTACAGGTACATTATTCTCACCTATGGTTACTGTTTTACTGAAATTCTTTCAGCTACAGGAGCCCCTGTTTAGCTGCTCGAAGCTTCTGTCTTGACTTGCTGAAAGCGTCGAGCACTGCAATAGTGGACAGCTGCCAGCCAGGAGGAGCCTCAGGAAGTACTTGTAAATCTGGATGGAGTAGGGAGACTTCTCAACAGGCTGCAGTGGCTTTGGCATGATTTAGCCGTAGCATTAAAAGTCAAACACAAAAGTTTAAGAACTTTTATATTGTATATTTTTTATCCTATACCTGATAATGATATCATTTTATAGCTGTTCTTCAACAAGGATAATTCACATATGACAGTATATCCGGTTTCACTAAAACACAAAATTTTATAGTTTCTGGAGTGTAATTCAAGCAGCAAAATCATGTAAAGAAAAAGATGTCACAAAGTATTGAACACTCACCTTTCTCAATAAAATCTGCTTGTGCCACAGTGGTTGCCCTCACCTCTATTGTTCCACTCGTGCATGTGCTGAAACCCAGGCGACTCACTCTGCCCACCTGCAGGAGGAAGCATGAAGGCAATGGACAGCCAAAGTTAATCTAGTAAGCTAAGACAGTTATTTGTTCCAATGTTCCTTCATGTGCTAAATGTATCCATTCACTGAAATTTTTGTTGGTGCATATCATTTCAGATGAACTCTGTAATACTATATTTCAATAGCTAAGAGGAAATGGCTGCCTTGATTGTTTCTTGGTCAATATGACCATTGAAGTGTAGGTGCTAGTGGTTACTTGTAAACACCCCAAAGGGGACTATGGCCTCAACATTTATTTTGTTGGGAAATTAGGAGTTATATTACTTCATTAAATGAAAAAAAAAGTAACTTTTTGCATTAACCCTTTAAGCGTCTGTGGAAGCTTTCCTGGTTGTCTGCTTTGAGTGTCTGAAGATGTTTTTCTATTTGGGCAGGTTTTATGACCTGGCTGACAGGTGCTAATTAGTAGTTTGTTGGTTGCGATGGAGCGCGGTCATGCTCGCTCTTGCTCCTCAACTCAGCCTACAGCCCACCATGGCCACACTTGCCGCAGCCAGATTTTGAGCGACTCGAAAGACGAAATATGGAAATACTTATTATTCACACATTTCACTGTCAGCTTAATTAAGCCACATAAATGTACATGGCAACTCAATTACATCTTACCCCCAAAAATGTGTGTGTGCGTGTGTGTGTATTTACCTAGTTGTAGTTTTACAGGGCCTGGGCTTACACTCGTGTGGTCCCGTATCTGTATTTGTCCAACTTTTACTTAAAGCTTTGCACACTTTTTGCCGATACTACATCCTCACTTAGTCTGTTCCAAACCCCTTTATTTCTTTGCGGGAAGCTATATTTCTTTGTCTCTCAAGCATCTTCCCTTCCTCAAATTTTTTACTATGTCCTCTTGTGTTCCTGGTGTTTATTCCTTCTTTTAGTAGTAACTTCTCATTTTGCTCATTAATTTATAAATTTTTTATTAGGTCTCCCCTTTCTTTTCTTTGTTCTAGTGTTGGTAGGTCCATTTCCTTTAATCTTTCTTCATATGTCAATTCCTCCAGCTCTGGAACCATTTTTGTTGCCATCCTTTGTATTCTTTCTAGTTTCTTTGTGTTTCTTCTTATGGGGAGACCACACCGCCTCCGCATATTCCAATTTTGGTCTTATCATGGTGGTTATTAACTTTTTCATCATATCCTTATCCATGTAGTGGAATGCTAATCCTGTATTTCTCACCATATTATACGTATCACCGAATATCCGATTTACGTGTGTGTGTGTGTGTGTGTGTGTGTGTGTGTGTGTGTGTGTGAGAGAGAGAGAGAGAGAGAGAGAGAGTCAGGTCGCCCCACCCAGAGAAAGAACAAAAGAAAGAAAGACACACTGTCTCATTCAACCAAATTATGCATAATTAAATACCTGAGTGGCTGCTGGAGTCCCAACAGCAAGGTATGAAGGGTCACTCATCAGCTGACATCCTCCCAGGAAGAATCTGCGCATCTTGGCGAGTGAGGACACTTGTGCTGGCCTCCAGGTGCCCACCTGATACACTCCATCATTCTCTTGGCACTTGTCACGCACCACTGTAAAGGCACCACATGAACATGCAATGACTACAAGTCTGCAATGACATAATGCAATGATTCTATTTTATTATAGTAAAAAATATTTGTGATGCTGAGACAAGGATAATATGAATGTGCACATCTATGGATTCCACTGAGTGTCACAGATGTAACAGATGCATTTTTATAACTCACCTTTCTTAAGCAGAAAAAAGGGTCACCAATTATGATGACAATGAAATTTATGCTAGCAGAAGATTCATTATTGAAAGATATTATGAAAGAGTCAGCCAATGAAAAGTTGAGGGAATAAAAGGAAAGGCATTGTACAGTATGGAGAAGGTTAAGATACAGGATGTTTATAAGTGGACAAAGCTCAAATAGCTGAAAACAAGAAACAGTGATCCTCACAGAAACAAAGAGTGGTCCTGAGAGACTGACAAAAGAAAATGGAGGGAATATAAGCAAATGTTCCTTGTCATACATTCTTGTTCCACTTCTAGACAATCATACAGTAAAATAATGTTCATATCATCGCCCTCATAACAAACTGCCTGAGTCATTTTTTGGCGAGTTCCAGATTTTTAGCAAAATCAATATTGCATCATGTGACATGCATTTTGATATATAGTTGCCTGTCATCCAAGGTGTGCATTCTAAAATTTGCCTTTATATTTCTGCCAATCTTTTAAGGTGAATGAGATTTTTTAAAATTTCCCTAAAAGTAGGAAAAATACCTATGGCAGACTGTTTATGAAGGTGGTGCAGTGTTTAGCATGCCTAGCTAAGAATGGGCAGGTCTGGGTTGGAATCCCGACCCAGGTAGTCAGCGTGAAGCTAACTCAGCTGTTCATCTTCCCTTTTGGGGTGGCTATAAATGGGTACCTGGGGAAGGTAAACTGAGGTAGCCCGGATGTTACACTGACCTTGTGTCCTGGGTTAATGGATTCATATTCATCACAGGCTTAAGGGCCAGTGTGACAGAGATAGGTACCGAGGCCACATGCAGCTATAACGTATGCCCCCAACTTTACCTTTACTGGCTGAAGATGTCTTTCAGAACAAGTTCAACTGTCATTACACAAGACTCACCTGGTGTTGGCAGAGTAAAGGCAGCGTATCCCTCATCTCGGTCACAACCAAACCAGTCAAGGGAAAAGGCTGCAAGCAGCAGCATTGGCCAACCCTGTCCTGCCAGGTGCATAAAATTATAGATTAAATTTCCACATCAACCTTAGATGGATTTTTATTTTTACTATTATTATATTTTTTTATACTAATAATTTTCTTCAATAATAACATTGTCATTTCACAACTTATTGTACAATGACACCAGTCAAATTTGAACTCCTAACAAGGTGTCAGAGACACTTTGGCTGGCTGAAGGGCACCGTCTTCCCCCTCAAAGAAAGCTTCTGAAGGGAAAAGGCAATCAAAGCTATTGATAGGACAGAAAAATACTGAAATGCCTTTTCCCTCCCATTCAATGACTTTAATGCTTTCTCAAATTATTGATCAAAAAAAGGGTTGTCACTCTCACCTGATGGGGAGCGGGTGACGTCAAGGGAAAAGGGGGAGGAAAAGTGGGCTGCTGGCTCCTTGTCGCTGTGACTGACCCAACAGGTTGGTGTAAAACCCTCACACTCTGTTCCTGGGTTGGCCCTCCACCCTGTAACAAAAATAATATTCAGTAATTTGATCAACGACAAGGACAAAATAAATACAGTTGGCATGAATCATGAAACTAGTGATGAAAATCCCCAAATCTTCCAATTCTATAGTTCTTAATGGATGTCTAATAGCTAATATGAAAAAAACTAGAAAAGTATAAGATAAATCTTATGGCACAAATAGTACAGCAGAAGCTCGTCTTGAGACCAAAATAAAGGGCCCTGGGATAGAAAAGAGTTTTGAGGTGGACTGAAGCATGGCTTAGTGACAGGATGCAGAGGGTTCAGGTAAGTCGGGATAAATCGTACTAGTCTCAAGTTACAAGTGGTGTCTGGCAGGGAGCAGTTCTGGGCCCATTACTGTTTATCACGTACTATATTAACCTCTTCAGTACCATGACGCAGTATGTGAGTCATTTCATCTCTCGAACCATATCCTAGAGACGCTGTATGTGCGTCATGGTCATTGGACTATTCTACGTAGTCTGTAAAACCAGGATATGGCATGGAGGTTATGTTTTGTCTGCTTGTATTGAAGGGGTTAATGATCTTGACTGTGGCGTTGATGACACAAAAATAGGAATGCTTATCAGTTCAAACAACAATGGTGAGGTACTTCAGGAGGAACTAAATAAATAATGCTCTGCATAAGTGGGCCGACAAATGGATGATGCAGTTCAACAAATGTAACGTCATAAGTGAGAAGAAATAGCCCTCAAGCAATCACACATTAAATAACACATTTTGAAGCAAACATGGAGCAGTCACCCTCTTCTGGGCTTGGTTTACACAGAAATGCTGACATGAACTGCCAGCTTGACTGAAAGAAATAATGGTGATGCGCGTCTTCAATATTTGTTATCCTAAATGCTATTCATGGATTAGTGACTTTTTTTTTATCTTGTTCATAACAGATATTTAGATGCTGAAAGTAATACATTACTTTTTATCTCACTGATCAGATATGAGCTGAACAAAACTGAACGAGTGATATGACCCCCCAAAATTCATTCCACCATGTATCAAAATCATGACAGCTCTAAGCAATGTAAATTCACATAACAAATTTCTCTAATTTAAAAATAATATTTGATTAATATTCATCAGTCTCCAACAAACTTATTATTCAGCATCCATGAGTGTCCATGCACTAAAGATATTCTTACCTGGAGGAAGGTAGAGAGCATAGTGCACATAGAGGGAGGATGCCTCAGGGAAGTGCATGGCACGTGTAATCTCCCCCACAGTCACCAGGCGCAGCTCTCCCCGCTCAGGTTCCTGCTCAGTCCCCCACTCTAGACCAGCCATTAGCTGTATTTCCTCAATCCTCTGTCTTGCCAGCTACAAAAAACCAGAGCAAAATTACCAAACACTAGTTGTTTATAATCATTCTAACATTTTTTTTAGTGTATCCTATGCTTGTTCAGTAAGCCCTTGATAAGCCAAAATTTTGATAACTAGGACATTTGACAGGATGTGTAAAAGTGTAGAACTTATTACAACAGGAGTTGGACAAAGGACTTGGTAAGTTAAAGTCAAACTCATTACTGTGAAATAGCCTTGAGTAGTCATACTGTTCTGGGACTTGCCTGAGAAAAAAGAGCACTTTGATGTTAGGTAGAGCATGGCTGTGACGTGCTGTGGTGAAGCAACACACACAAACATTATAATGTATGAATTAACAAATAAGTAAATAAAAAACAAGCAACACTAGGTCTTACCTCTCTTCAGCTGAATTAGTTAGGATAAGATGAAGTTTGATATTTTTCTAACATTTGAAAATTGTTCAAAAAACATCTAAGTTGCTGACAAACTATTTTTTTGAGCTCTGTATCTCAAATGATGTCTAAGTCAGATCATGGCTAAGTACGACAACCACTGAGCACCAAGATGTTTGACCAATCAAGGGTTTACTGTATTTTGTACTATTTGTTACTAAATAATACAGTAAAATTAAACATGCTGCAGTTGTCACTTTCACTGCCTTTTTGACCAATTCAACATCTACTACATCGTACTGAATAGCAGAAAACCAACTAACTAACAGGGAGCATATTCCAGGAGGCGTGTTGCTTCAAACATATACAGCATTATTCATGAACCTAATATCTAAATATCAAGTACATCATTGGCCTAACCGAACACCATTCCCTACATAAAGCAATGAGGAATACAATGATCTCCAACAAAGACTGTTTATGGACCTGGTTTGCCAGCTGCTCTTCTTGGTTCCTTTCCTCAGCTGGGCAGGTGAGGGAAACATTCTCAATTTGGTACTCATACAGGGCGTTGTCAGACCCAAAACTTTCCAGTCTGAAAAATGGACTTATTGTACTCATGCCCTCTGCGATATGAAGATTTGGTCCGAATAAAAACATTCTCAATCAATAATTTCCCTACAGAAGGTAAACAACGTATAATTTGAGTGGCAGCAGATTTGTACCTGTCTGAACTATCAATTTTTTCAAACTACTGGACAACACTTCAAAATATCACTAATTTGTACATACTGAAGTATACTGTCTAGCTTTAACATTTGTAGTTTGTTTACTGAAATGCACAGAACTGCTTTAGGGATGTTTTATTCACTGCTGATCCAGCAGGCTGTAACCCAAAAGTACCTATAATCCTAGAGGTGTAGATGCGCAGGTAAAATATCTCAAGAAATTTTCCCTTTGCTTGACTACTTTCAATTTTTTGCATAATGAGAGTGTGACATTGTAGGGAAGGGTTGGTCATGCCACAACTGGTGAGTGGTTTTTTGTTTGGTCTGTGTCATGCTTGGACAAAATAATCATGAAATTAATGTCAGGCTTTGCCTAATTAAGAAACAATATTAGATTATTACCTAGTTCTACCTAAATTATTATTTGTTTAGTCATGTTTTCATAGAATTCATCCCCATGAAATAACAAGGGACATTAAAATGTCATGGATACAACATTTTAACAGAAAATATGTGGTGTTAATTCTATATCACTGCTCTATACTCCTTTTATTAACCTGTAAGCCTTGGTGGTGGGTGTGTTGAAGTCTGGGGTGACGGTCAGCTGGCTCTGCCCATCATACTTCAGCACACACAGGATGGTCTCATAAACCCGGCTTTCACCTAAGCTGTGGCACCAGACTTAAGGTGAGTGGTGGAAAATAACTAGGTATCCAAGAAACAATAACTTACATTCTATAAAAAATAAAATTAAAAAATCTCTACAGACTGACAAAATTCACACTGAATTTAGTACAATAGATCCTTGATTTTTGGAACCCAGATTTCCCAGTTTTCAGAATTTCAGGACAAAATTCTGGATGATCAAAACTCTACAATGTCATCATTTCATCTACATATCATCACTGGTAACAATACTGCCACTGTGCAGAAATGATTAATTATTAAATGTGAATGTTTCCATAACAATATCTAGTTTCTGAGTAGATATTTCATTACATTATTTATAAAAAGGATTACTAAGAAATTCATGCTAACTTTAGATATTTCATTACATTATTTATGAAAAATGATCACCGCAAAATTCATGCTAATTTTCAGCAACTATTGCCTAACCTTTCCTGAGGAGCAAGGTCTGCCATGATGTAGAAGTACTGCTGCTTGAAGGTGCTGGCTTGCCTCCTTTTGCTCTTTTCTTGGGCCATCTCATTGCTCTTCTCACTTGGTTCAGTTGAATCAATGCTGTCATTTCCTCTGCAATAATACAATAAACAATTATTTCATTGAAAAATCTTGCCTCAAGAACATAGCATTTATTTCTCTCTCTCTTTCTCTGTCTGTCTGTCTTACCTATCTGTCTCATTCATGCATCCACACTGTGTAAACAAGGCAATGAGTGGTTGGCAGCTGTGAGTTTAGTAGCTGCCTCTATTGTCGCGTCACTCAAACCTTGGCAACCCGATGAAATGGTCAATGCCTGGTGCTGCACTCCTTCAGGGGGACTATCTTATATTCTAGTTATTATACCATGGTTACTATCATTCTTACACATAGAATTAAACATCAGGATTTTGTAATACTAAAAAGTTAAACAAATACTTTATAAACAAAAACTCATATGATAGGTTATTACATAAAGGGTTTACCTGTACAAGAAATAAATATATGAGTAACTACCATTTAACAAGGTTTAACTGTACATGAAGCTCAAGTACACAATAGTCACCAAGGGGAGGGGTGAACATTTACTACCATCAAACGGATAAAACTTTTGACCAAAGGGCCGGCAAACAAGTCAGTCGACAATATCTTCATAACACCATACATTTCCCCTCCACTGGTCCCCTATAGTGTGGCCCTTCAACTCATTTCCTTCCCTGGCCTACCATCCTTCACACTGCCTCATCTATCCACTCACTGACCACCTCTGCTACTACCTACACAGCCATCCACTCACCTTGCCCTGTTAGCTCTTCGCCGCAGGCAACACTCTGGTTCAAGTCTTTTTGAGGTGGTGGTGGCACGCTGCTCCTGCAAAATCATTAATAAAAGTTTTATGTTAATTGTCTGCAGTTTATTCTAACTGTTAATTCTATGCACTTCAGGGAAATGTAGTATTTTTCATCTCTCTACCAAAGGTGAATGACAAGGAACATTTCTTCAATGGTCACTCCATCAGGGAATTCTAGAGCTGAGGTTAAGTAATGCTGGGATTAGAGAAGAGGAAGTAAACTTGCTTACTTGTATTTGGTAATTATCCTCGTGCACATACGTGAAGATACGTTGCTGCTTTTTCCGCTTCAAGGCCTGCTTGTGTCTTGCCTTACACTTTGGGTCATTGGCATAGACTGATCTCCTGTATTCAACTGCTTCACACACGCTGCAACAGACATAGTGATCAGAGAGGCTTAGACCTTAGTTGCCAGAAAATTCTCATGGACAAAATAACCGGGCATCACGTTAGAAATTTTTCAAGGATTGTACCTGATCAATTTCTGTTGCCACTTGACAGTGATATGTTGTGTGTGTGGGGTAGCATTAGTTCCTCTCGTAGTGGCACTGGATGTGGGCAGCAAGGCGAGAGGCACGTCACTCTGCTTTCCTGTCTGGGTGTCCTCCACAATTCGAGGGGACACAGCCACCAGCTGCGACCCAGTGAGCTGCTGCAGTGTGACTCTGTGGACAATGTGCAATGCCTTTTGATTTCTAATTTCCTTTTTTAAGCATATTATTCACATAAATAATAATAATAATAATAAAAAAAAAAATATATATATTTTTTTTTCTTTTCTTCAGACTTTATGTTCTAACTAGCCCATGAAACAGGTTGGCTTTCAAAGTGGGTTCTCAACCATAGATTACATCCAGATAGTAAATAGAGTAGAGGTGACCTCCATTTTGAGCACTGGAGATATACTAGTTGACAGGCAAGGGATTATATGTGCTGAGAGTAGGTCTTGACTCCAAAAATTCATAAATACTTCCTCATTGATGAGACTTTCCAAACAAAAAAGTGATGTCAGTCTTTGTTGATTTATACCATAAGGTGCTGGCTATCATGTGTTAGAAGATACCCTAAACTTAACCTAACCTAACCTCAAACAGTCACTATATGTCTTGACTCAGAAAATTCATATATGCTTCCTTACTAATGAGACTTTCTATACAACAAAGTGAGGTCAATCTTTGTTGATCTATATCATAAGGTGCTGATTATCATGTGTTTAAAGATATCCTAAACTTAACCTAACAAAACCCCAAACAGTTACGTACCATAGGTCTTGATTCAGAAAATTCATATATCCTTCCTTCCTAATGAGACTTTCAATACAACAAAGTGAGGCCATTTTTTGTTAATTTATACCATAAAGTGCTGGCTATCATGTGTCTGAAGATACCCTAAACTTAACCTAACCTAACAAAATCCCAAACAATTACTATAGGTCTTGACTCAGTTAATTCATATATGCTTCCTTTCTAATGAGACTTTCTATACAATAGAATGAGGTTATTCTTTATTGACTTATACCATAGGGTGCTGGCTATCATGTGTTTGAAGATATCCTAAACTTAACCTAACCTAACTAAACAAAACCCCAAGCAGTTATTATAGGTCTTGACTCAGAAAATTCATATATGCTTCCTTATTAATGAGACTTTCTATACAAGAGTGAGGTCATTCTTTGTTGATTTATACCACAAGTTGTTGGCTATCATGTGTCTGAAGATACCTCAAACTTAACCTAAACTAACCTTACAAAACCCCAAACAATTACTATAGGTCTTGACTCAGAAAATTCATGTATGCTTACTTAATCTGAAGATTTTCCATATCATCCTTAGTAAAGTAGAAGGCACATTGGTCTCTAGCAGGCTCCATTGCATTGAACTCTGTCCTGTAAGAGAAATATAATATGTCCAAAATGGATAAGAAACAATATTAAAATCATACCAAGTAAAAATCAGGCATAGCAGACTTAGGGTTCTAGATGGCTGGCTCTGTGCAAAGTTACAAAAGATAATTAGTGAAGAGTGATGATCTTGGATGGCTACACAGATTCATGCAAAAATTTATATCGAAGGGTCTTCCTCTTAAATCAAGAGGATTGAAGTGGATTAACAGTTTACTTCATCTGTGAGCCTGGTTTCTTTAATGCAACTGTGTATTATAAATGAAAGCTTACATTGAAGTTTTTTGAAGACAGCAGCTGGAAAGGTACCAGAAGTATACCCACCAGAATGCTGACCGCCAGTGACAACAACCAACAGCGCAGCATGTCATGATGTCATATTAGCCAACCATCTGACCATCTTCATGAAAATTCATCAGGTGCAGTTTTGATTGGAGATATCATTCAGTTATATATTGGATGGGGCGTGTGCTCATCCAGGTAAGAAATCCAGCAGCTCTTTTGTTGTCATATATGGGTAATTGTGGAGATTCACTACGCCTCCAAAATACGATGCCCCTTAACCATAATATGAGGGTGGAAAAACTTAAAAGTAAAGAAAAAGTGGTAAAGGTAGCGAAAAGGCATATTATACATACGTACATTATATATATATGTCCTCTACCAACCTTCAAACCTCCCTTGATAAATAAACAACCTCCCTAATTCCAATACTGAACCCCAGTCCCCAGCAGTGTGTGGCGGGGGTGAGCCTGACCCGCAGTATACCTCACACACCCGCATACTCACCTGCCTATTCACCACAGTCGCAGAGGTGGGAGTGTTGCTGTTCTTTATGCACTGCACCGCCGCAAGCCTTTGTACCGCCTCTTGGGTCTTTACGCCTCCATCTTCCTTCCTATGTATCGTTTTAGTTATTTTTCTCGCCTCGTTTCAGGGTGCCCGGCGCGAGCGTGGTGTTGACAGCTGTGAGGGAGAACGAGGCGCCCCTCCACGGCTGATTCAAGGGAGACTCATGCACCTCATCTCTACAGCAACCCTGGAAACTCTAGTCACGAGGCGCCCACGGGTGATTCAAGGGAGACTCATGCACCTCATCTCTACAGCAACCCTGGAAACTCTAGTCACGAGGCGCCCACGGGTGATTCAAGGGAGACTCATGCACCTCATCTCTACAGCAACCCTGGGAACTATAGTCACGAGGCGCCCACGGCTGATTCAAGGGAGACTCATCCACCTCATCTCTACAGCAACCCTGGAAACTATAGTCACGAGGCGCCCACGGGTGATTCAAGGGAGACTCATCCACCTCATCTCTACAGCAACCCTGTTAACTCTAGTCACGAGGCGCCCACGGGTGATTCAAGGGAAACTCATGCACCTCATCTCTACAGCAACCCTGGAAACTCTAGTCACGAGGCGCCCACGGGTGATTCAAGGGAGACTCATGCACCTCATCTCTACAGCAACCCTGGAAACTCTAGTCACGAGGCGCCCACGGGTGATACAAGTGAGACTCATCCACCTCATCTCTACAGCAACCCTGGAAACTATAGTCACGAGGCGCCCACGGGTGATTCAAGGGAGACTCATCCACCTCATCTCTACAGCAACCCTGGGAACTCTAGTCACGAGGCGGCCCCCCCCCCCACGGGTGATTCAAGGGAGACTCATCCACCTCATCTCTACAGCAACCCTGGGAACTCTAGTCACGAGGCGGCCCCCCCACGGATGATTCACGGGAGACTCGTCCACCTCATCTACACCACCCCTGGGCACTCTAGTCACGACGCGCCCCCCCCACGGGTGATTCAAGGGAGACTCATCCACCTCATCTCTACAGCAACCCTGGGAACTCTAGTCACGAGGCGGCCCCCCCACGGGTGATTCAAGGGAGACTCATCCACCTCATCTCTACAGCAACCCTGGGAACTCTAGTCACGAGGCGCCCCCCTCATGGCTGATTCAAGGGAGACTTATCCACGTGGAGTTCCTCAATTGACGTGGAGTTCCTCAACACATGGGACAATTTCTATGGACAAAATGAGCTCTTTCACAGGGACGGATTGCACCTTTCTCCCATCGGGGCAGCCAGACTCGGAAGGCTCCTCAACGAAGCAGTGCGTGTCATCCGAACAAAAAACAAGTCACGGCCACGTCCCCCCACCCCACCCGTGTAAATAGACGCCGTGCATCGCAACAAACCCGTAACCGTGATCCCGCAAGTACCACCACTTCTATTACTAAGCCTCTAGATAACTTAAAAATCCTTAGTTTCAATGCGCGTAGCCTAAGAAACAAATTTGATGAACTGAGATGTCTTGCTTTAACAGAAAATTTTGACATAATTGCTATAACCGAAACATTTATCGACACCACAAATATTGATTTAAGTTCCGAATACAACATAGATGGCTACAGACTCTTCAACAAAGATCGTGTAAACCGTAGAGGCGGTGGCGTCGCCCTTTATGTCAAAAGCTATTTGCAACCCACTGACAAAACACCGGGAAACAGTAACGTTGAACATTTGTGCGTGCGAGTAAACATTGCAAAAGTCAACTTAAATATATCTGTCACCTACAGACCTCCCGGGCAATCACTCGATGACGACCTTGAAATGTACAGCGTCTTAAGGCAGTCACTTAATAACAGCGACTCACTGATATTAGGAGACTTTAACCTCCCCCATATCGACTGGGCGACACTGTCAGGTACAGAAGGCGAGTCACATAGAATGATCGAATTTCTAGAAGAAAATTATCTAAGCCAAATGGTTTCTGAGCCAACTCGACAAAATAATATACTCGACCTTGTTATAACGACCCAAGATAACCTAATCAGTAGTGTCACGGTAGGAGAACACCTCGGTTCTTGCGATCATAAATTAGTGCGCGTCGACATTAAAGCTCAATCATCAGTGACTGAAAATAAAGTAAAGGTGCCCAATTTCAAAAGAGCTAACTTCGTAGAAATCCGACAAAAACTAACAGAAATACAACTATCAGATGACGGCAACGTAGAGGAAGCCTGGCTAAGCCTTAAAAATCACTTACTCACTCAGCAGAACACATTCGTCCCCATGTGCGAGAAGCGAATTAACACTAATAAAAGCCCACCGTGGTTTAATAGCGAAATTAAACATTCAGTCAATGAGAGAAAATTGTTTTACAGGTTAAAGAAAGAACAAAGCACGCCCGAAAACATTAGACTTTATAATGATGCCAGGCGACGAGTAAAAAGACTAGTAGGTCAGGCAAAGCGTAGATACGAAGAAAATATTGCAGCCAACTGTGAAATAATCCGAAATCTTTCTTCAGTTACATAAACAACAGAAAGGCGATCAAAAGTGGTATTGGACCTTTAACAAACAGCGACGGTGCACTAGTGACTGACAGCCAACACATTGCAAACCTCTTAAACAATTACTTTTCCTCGGTGTTTAATACTAACAGTCTTCCTCTCGCTACCACCAACACCAGTACTATTGTAAATCTCGAGCATGCATTGCCTAATTTTGAAATAACAACCGATGAAGTCCTTAAAGCTCTCCATTCACTTAAAACAAATAAAAGTCCTGGACCTGACAAAGTATATCCAACTCTGCTGAAAGAAACAAAGAGCGAAATACTCTCCTCCCTCACAACCGTATTCAATATGTCCTTGCGACAAGGCATCGTCCCTTCAGATTGGAAAAAGGCTAACGTGACACCGATTTTCAAGAAAGGAGACAAAAAAGCACCAGGTAATTACAGGACCATTAGTCTAACTTCGGTTGTAGGTAAGCTACTTGAGGGCATAATTAGAGACAAAATTGTGAATTACCTTGAAAGCCACTCATTGATTGGGGACTCACAACATGGCTTCCGAAACAAAAGATCCTGCCTATCAAACCTATTAACCTTTTATAACGACCTCTTCACTGTTTATGACGTAACCAAATCACTGGACGTAGTCTATCTTGATTTCAGAAAGCGTTTGATAAAGTCCGCATCATAAATTACTTTACAAATTAAAGCAAATAGGTATTGACGGTCAAGTAAACCAATGGATCGCGAATTGGTTGAGCAACAGGCAACAAAGAGTAGTGATTGACGGATTTAACTCAGAGTGGGCGCCTGTCACTAGTGGCGTCCCTCAGGGCTCGGTCCTTGGCCCAGTGCTCTTCATTATTTACATCAACGACGTGGATGTTGGACTCAATAACCGCATTAGTAAATTTGCAGACGACACAAAGATTGGCAACTCGGTTCTCACTGACGAAGACAGGCAAAGCCTCCAAGAGGATTTGCACAAAATTTCAGCTTGGTCGGATAGATGGGAGATGCCCTTTAACGTAGACAAGTGCCAGGTCCTTCAAGTTGGAACGAGGAATAAGAAGTTCGAATACGAAATGCGCGGCGTTAAACTCAAAAGCGTTCAATGCGTCAAAGACTTGGGGTCAAAATCGCGTCAAACCTCAAATTCTCACAGCAATGCATCGATGCAGCAAATAAAGCGAACAGAATGTTGGGCTTCATTAAAAGAAACTTTGTATTCAAGAATAAAGATGTAATACTCCCGCTCTACAACAGTTTAGTCAGACCCCACTTGGAGTATGCGGTACAGTTTTGGTCTCCCCACCATGCAAAGGATATTGCTAAATTAGAAGGTGTTCAGCGACGGGCAACGAAAATGATCCCTTCCTTGCGCAACAAATCCTACGAAGAAAGGCTTTCTACCCTTAACATGTTCTCTCTTGAGAAACGTCGCCTCCGAGGAAAACTGATCGAATGTTTTAAAATACTTAATGGTTTCACGAATGTAGACAGATCAACATTGTTTATGATCGATGACACTTTGCGCACGAGGAACAATGGCGTAAAACTCAGATGTAGACAAGTAAATTCAGACTGCACCAAATTTTTCTTCACCAACGTAGTAGTGCGAGAATGGAATAAGCTTCCACCGTCAGTGGTCCAGTGTAACACGATTGACTCCTTCAAAAATAAGCTCGACCGTCACTTCCTTCAACTTAATATCAACTAGAGTAGAAATGCAACGTTTTGGAGTCTTCTGATTAATGTAAAATCACTTAGGTTTAAGGACAGACCACCAAGTCTGGACCATGGGGTCTGTGTGGTCTGATTTTCTATGTAAATCTATGTAAATCTCTACAACAACCCAGGAAACTATAGTCAAACCATTTCAAATAGTCCGTTGAGGCGTCGCCTTCCGTAGGTCCTTTCCTCCACTCTGCTCTTCTGCACAGTCCCAACACCTATCTTTTCCTTTCATATAATAATAATAATAATAATAATAATAATAATAATAATAATAATAATAATAATAATAATAATAATGTTTTATTCCGCCCAGCGGTAAAAAAAAAAAAAAAAAAAAAACGAACGAGATCGGAGATACATAACGCTTAACTAATTGATACCTTATAATTATATAATTATATATTTAGACCTTGGCCTAGCCGACCAAGGCGGTCTGTCGACGAGGACTGGCGTGTCTCTGCAGCTATAGCGTTTGCCCCAAACTTTACGTTTTACCTCCACCTCACCATTAAAAAAAAAAAAAAATAAATAAAATAAAATAAAATAAAATAAAATCTTAGGTTTAGGTTACTGCGGAGTGTGTGTGTGTGTGTGTGTGTCTGTGTGTGTGTGTGTGTGTGTGTGTGTGTGTGTGTGTGTGTGTGTGTGTGTGTGTGTGTGTGTGTGTGTGCTTGCTTGACGGCTTCACATGCTCTACATGCAATATTGCAATCAGCGGAATGCAGGAAAAGCTGCAGCACCGAGCACGGGCCGTTCTTGCATTACTTATCCCGCCGACCTTAATAACGCCCGCCTCACCGCATTCCGAGTCGCAGCATTTGCAACATTTTGCCTCGGCGTCCCTCAGCCTTATTAACTATGAAATGTTAGCGAGTTCGGTGTAGTAAGTGGGTTTTTTCTCTCGCTTTATATCAGCTTTTATATCCAGTCCTTTACTCTTACTGTCCATCTGTTGTCCTCTCTCCATCATATATATGTTCTGACCATTGTCATTTCTTGATTCTAATTACCTCTTCTGTCGTCTACTTTTGTCTTATCAATTTGCAGTTTTTCTTAACCCTTAAAGTGATATCAAGCTGCCAACGCGGCCGGTAATGATGGTTTCGTCGTTGTCGGTGTGTGGGTATGTATGATTACAAAAAGATGGACCTCCAACCCCCAGACTTAGAGAGAGAGAGAGAGAGAGAGAGAGAGAGAGAGAGAGAGAGAGAGAGAGAGAGAGAGAGAGAGAGAGAGAGAGAGAGATTAATTTCACAAATATCAAGCCTGAAAAGAAACCTTCCTCCAGTCATAATTCAACCACGAAAGTCAGCGGTACAATCGATAAAAAACAACGTTAAATAAAGTGAGGCTGGGGCTGAGGGGATGCACAGGAAGGGAACGAATTCCGGTCATTTCGAGTAGGAGCCCAAGCGGTGCCCCGCAGACCACCGTAGGCCTTTTCTATGGAAACAAATGGGAGTTAATGTACGCTACAAAAGAGGCGGAAATACTTGGCCATCACAGGAGTCACCAAGACGTTACACCATGTGCAAATTTAAAAAGGAAAATACCTTGATCCCGAGTAAGTATTTGTCTTTGTGAGACCAATAACCCGAACGCTGCAAGTACAAGCCCACAGCCCTGGTTTCCGGGTAACGTAGCGTTGGACAGTGACTTACGAGGCCGCTGAGCCGTGTCGAGGCGCTGGGCAAACACTGGCGGGGCTGTAGGCAAGCACACACGTCAAGAATATGGCCCCCATCCTTCACGCCAACGCGTGTATCGAGGCGGAGAGAAGCGCTGTAAATTACCGATTTTACTCCATGTTGTCCAGGCAGTAAAGTGGTAAAGAGGCTACATTTTTTCCTTTCAAGTGTTGTTTCAGCACTTTGACTACAGCGAAAGTTATGTGTGTGGGGTCGGGGGGGGGGAGTAAACAGTGCCACAATAGCCCCCCACCCCCCCCTCCCGCCCCATCTGGCAGGCCGCGGTGACCAGCGTAGGCACCGCTCAGCCACCATGCACTCCTCTCATTATTGACAGGGCGCCATGCTGTGTGACGTCACGTGACTTTCATATAGAAGCTAGAGCAGACGAGTCACCTCAGACACTTCGAGCGTGTAGGGTGACTGACGACTTGCTGCTGACGACTGAGGGCTGAGAAGTAAGGCTTATAAGTTTCCTAGAAGATGAGGGACACATATTTCCTCCTCCTCCTCATTATCATCTTCAACTTTTACTGTTCCCCTGCAGGCCAAAGGCATTTTTCCAACGCTCTCCACCACCGTCTGATGTTAGTGTACTCCATCCTGCTCCGACAAACGTTACAATTTCACCTCCGCTTCTGTCTGCCCCAACTGCTACTCTCTTACTCTGGTTACCCATCTGTGGTCAGGTCTAGGCACATGAAATGCCCGATTTCATTTCTTGTTCTTAATTGTCACTAAAATATTTTTAATCTTCGACTATTTTAATAGTTATGATGCTCGCTTCATGTCTGCATGTTATACCCAATAATTTTTGTCTTCTTTGTACGCTTCTTAGCTTTCACTCTACATCTCTTCTGAGAGCACGTTTCCGAACCGTATGTTAGGAATGGCAAGATACACTGATTGTGCATCTTTCATTTCAAGGAGAGTGTGGCAGATTGCTATTCATTACATTATGTTAATCAGAAGCGTTCCAGCCCTTTCCAATTCTCTTTCTGATATTTTTTCAATGTGCTGGGTTTGCACCAATGTTTTTCTTTGTATGTTAATTCCACTACTCTCAAATTTTTCGTTCCCCATCATTATTTCGTTGTCCTGTCAAATGATTATTAAAATTTACCTTTTTTATATTACACCAACAGGACTCATCTTGGTGGTACTATAGTCCATTCACTTAAGTTTTACAATCACTGCTTAATCTAATGATGCCGAAAATTTGACCATCTTGTGTAAAAGACGAGTCAAGCAAAGCAATGTGAAAACTTTCAGAACTTATGTAATTGTGTTATGCGATGGAGAGGTCAGACAATCCGCCCTCCAGCAGGCAATCAGCAGCGTCCTTACTTTATCGACTAGGGAACCAGACGCTGATGGAAAGGACTAGAGTTACGTCAACAGACTGAGAGGAATGATCAGTCTGGGAAGGGAGGATGAGAATGACGTTCGTTCGAATGTTTTGGTCTCTTATGAAGCGTGGTTCAGTTCGTGTTGTGGGAGCTTAGGATGGACAAAACAGGTGATGTACTCGTAGTGAATGAGGGGAGGGAAAGGGTGGGATAGAGGTGGTTGACGATGCTCTCCTAAAAGTAAACGGCTAAGCGGTGCAGGATTGTCCATGGCAATTCTTTATGCTTGCCATCAGTGAAGTGGTGAATTTTGTTTGCGTGCCCCTCGACCAGGCGTTAGGTTTTGGGTGGGGAAATCGAGGCTGCCAATGAAGCTTCACGAACACCGCCACTGCAAACCCTGAGTGGAATGCTAATTTATATGGCGTGTCAGGTATCTTTGTATACATCAACACACGTTATTAATACTTAACATTATTATCCAGAGGTGGTGATAATAAATGGCTCTTTTCGGCCAGGCATAGTCCAGAGTTTAAAAAAGTTGGACCATCATCATTTGAAATATTACTAGCACACCGCGAATATGCTCTTCAATTCGAGTGATACACTATGGCACAGAGCGAGGCCAAGGCGAAGCTCAGGTGCGACATATATAAAAGTCCACATTGATTAGCTTATGCAGAATTAAAGAAGAAGGGGGCTGGCAGGGCGTCGATACCTGGCGGTGTGTTAGTGAAAGTAATCAAAGGGCGAGACGCGTGACTGAGGGCAGCATGACTAACCTAACCCTGATGGCCCTGCGGACGGATGAACTCTACCTTTGTTGATCTATGCATAATTCGTAGTAGTAGTAGTAGTAGTAGTGTTTACATGTACTTCACTAAGGTTTGCCAGTAATATATGTAATTGGTGGTTACTGCACACACTCCACTCAGGTTTGTATGCCGTGTTGTAATCTCTGGCAAATGTACACACGCCGGAACTCTTTATGATGTCATTCAGTATTATTCTTTCACACTTCTCGCAACTCCACGCCCAAATTATTGAACGATCGAAGGATACTGTCCCTGTTAATCCTTCTCTTTCTGATGTAATGGACTGGAGTGAGTGGCAGCAAAAGACTGTGGCGGGTAGCAGCGGCGGCGGCGGTGAAGGTGGAGGTGGGGATTTTAATGTGGTCCGTGGAAAAGATAATAAATGGGTTCTTTGCTATTCCAGGCAAGCATGTGGATCACGAATGGAAGTGGCGCTCGTCAGATGTTGTTCTTCCTCCTCATTCTTGTACTGCTGCTGCTGCCGGTGCCGGGTAAGTTATGAAAAGGTGGGCGTGCAATTGCTTGGAAAAGGAACTCCGTGATCGATGGACATCAGGCGCCGAACAGGATGCATCTCATTGTTAGGCTTCCTGGGGGCTGGGGCAGGGCTGGCAATGCGATGGTGGCTCTGAAAATGTCTTATCCTTACTGTGTGACCTTCCTGACATTTTCTGGGCATTTGTGACAACAGGCAATCCCAGGATGAACTTGTCTGCTAGGTGAAAAGCCTTAGTACGAGGTGGTGGGTGGAGTCGTAGTTAAGAAAGAGGTCATACGCGCTACCATTACACTAGATTACAAGACATATTGATTCATGTGATTTTAGTTTTTATCTTTTTACCCTTTTTACAGTTCTTTCTTGCACCACGGCCATTCATAAGGCCTTGTGGGTGGCCACGAGCCTCGAGTGAACATTAAAACTTAAATGTTGAAAAGAATCCAAGTCATTGCGTTTATATCATTATCTATCACCTAAACTATTCCATTTGCTCTCCTCTCCCCTACCAAGGACAAACCTCGGGCACGGAGGTTCCCACAGACAGCAGTAGCGGCAGCAGCAGCCAGCATCCAATAGTGGCCCCTCTCCAGCAGATGGCTCGTCGGCTCGAGCATCGGTTCATTAACCATTCCCTCCCGTGAGTATTGCCTACAAGCGGATATATTATACTAAAAATGTGTTTTGCCGCCGTTGACTAAGTAGTGTCACCGGGGCTCAGGCCGAACAGCTCAATGCAGTCTTTTGGCTAAACCAGCACCAGCATAGGGCCGAGTCTGTGAAATAGCACAAGGTGAAACTAAGTCGAAAAAACGAAAAGTAATCTGAAAGCGTAGACTTTCACTGACATACCAGCACGCTAGCCATTCAGAAATAAACAAAGCGATGTTTCAAATGCTTTTCGTTATATCTTTCGCTTCAAATTAGTATGCAATAGTGTCTCCTATTCATATGAGCTTTGGCTTACACCCTCAAAATTTACGGCCAAACTTCATTTTTTACGAGGAAGCAAAGGCGGGTCTGACCCCAGTCTGTTAAGGGTGGCGGTATTAAGCGACGGTCATGCTGCGGACGCGACTAACCAGGCTGTTTGTGTTTGTCTCCGCAGCACCGAGGCGGCCACGGTCACGACCGCCCTCATCAGGTTCATCCTGCACCTGTCCTCGGGGCGCCAGGTGTACCTCCTGGCTGACGCCGCCCACACAGGTGCGCTACAAGAATGTACTTAGAATGCACTTTTTTATCTTCTTCCTTGACGAAAATTCCAATAAAAGGAAAAAAATACATTATCTGGTAATCCACGAATTTTAAACAAGACGAAACTTGACCCCCTCAAAGAGAATTGGCAGAACTGCAACAAAGGATATTTATATTTCTCTCGAAGTAATAGCAAACTATTCCGTCTGGCAGGACATGGTGGTTTTATTCTGAAGGAAGAGTGTTAAAAACACGAAGAATGAACCAACTGATACTCTAAGAATGATAAACAAGACAAACTAAATAAATAAAATATCGGTTGAGACCCTCAAAAAACAAAATTGCCACAACAAACACTAAAGCTTCGTTTTTCATCTCCAAGTAACACAATACTAATTATTCTGGCACAACGAAAACAATTTTCATGAAGAAAATATCAACTATAGTACTTCACGAACAATAGTAACAAAATGTACAAAAAAGTGCATACAAAATATTTGCCTTCAATGAAACACAAAACTGATCCCTCCGGCAGGCGTGGGCGTGGCCGCGAGAGCGTGCTGGGAGGCGTGGGCCGACACCGTGCTGCTGACCTACCAGCCGCGGCTGCTGCTGCTGGAGGCGCTGCTCCGCTCGCCCCGCAGACCCCTTGACGTGCGCCACGTTGTCGTTCTGTGCACCGCCGACCACCTGCTGCGCGTGTTCCAGCAGGTAAACACGAGGAGATATCTTCAGCAGGTAAATACGGTCATGTCTTCCAGCAGGTAAACACGAGAACATGTCTTCCAGCAGGTAAACATGGGGTGGGGTCTTTCAGCAGGTAAGCATGGGAACACGCCCTTCAGAAGGTAAACGCATCAAGGTAACAAGGCGACATCCCGGTAAGTTTTCTTCTTTGCGGTAGAGGAGGCAATTCAAATGTAAACTGCTAATCAATAAAAGAACTCAGCCATCACATACATTCGATAAGAACCTTCCCTTTTTATTTTTGGAATCTGCTTCTGTTTTCACGGTAACCCTCTCTTGTCTATACTGCTGATGGTTTGCCTCTCCTTAAAGTAAAAACAGACATCCACTTATTTGAGCCTTGAAATCTTGCTCTGTTGCATGCTTACTTATAGACGGTGAAGGCTTTGCAAGTAGCGAGTGTTCGTCTTGCTCATCCCTCACCCACCTCGCCCTAACAGGTGCGGGCCAAGGCGCTGGAGTCCGCGACGCTGCGCTGGTTCGTGGTTGTGACGGAGGACCACGCTGCCACCGCCCCCCTCCAGGCTCTGCTGCGGGAGGGCTCACAGGTGGGCTTTCTGAGGCACGGCAGCTGTGGGGGAGGGAAGAAGGGAGTGTGTGTGTGTGTGTGTGTGTGTGTGTGTGTGTGAGAGAGAGAGAGGAGGGGAGGCATATGCATAATTCTATGGAATGATAACAATGTAAAGAAAAGTAAAGCGTAGTTGTCTGAAAAACGGGGAAAGATGATTAACTCTACGGTATGCAGGTGCATGAAAAGTTCTAGTTATCAACACCACCGGGGAAATATACGGAAGCTTTTGCTCCCCCCTTCCCCCCCAAAAAAAAGAGAAATATGTATATGGTAAATAAATTAGTCTTGACTTTATATTTACACAACTAAATTATGTCCTGACCCCGCCTTGCCGCCTCGCGTGTCCAGGTGACGCTCATCACGCGCGTGTCCGAGGCGGTGTACAGGCTGCAGACCACCCGAGTCGACGAGGCGGGCAGAGTGAGGTCAGTGCCGCACCTCCGACCCTTGCCTCGCACCTCACTCCCGTGTCCTTTTCATTCTCTACGTTTGTATGTGGACAGACTCACAGTTGCCCTCACACACAAAAAAAATATGTACACCTTCACAGTGAACCACCCGGAACAAGCTAAACTTTTCATTTTCTTGACGTAGCGTCATTCATGTTAGCATGTATTACCCACGACACCACGCCTCACTTCCCTCCCTCGTGGCTTAAGTATGGCGTAAGTAGCGAGAATCTAAGTCTCGCTCCCGCAGGCTGGTGGAGGCCGGGTGGTGGCGCCCGTCGTCGGGGGAGTGGGTGCGTGCCGCGGCCTCGCCCGACCCGGTGCCTGACCTCCTCCACCTGTACGCTGACTTCGGCGGGCGGCGGCTGGTGGTGGCTGCCAACGACAACTGGCCCTTCCTTGGTCTGATTCACCTCACGGACGGCGCCGTGGCTCCACGATCAGGAATCGACATCAACATCCTCAACGCCCTCGCCGCCAAGCTCAACTTTACGTAAGTCCCGCCTCCGCCATGTAGGCAGAAGGCGTGATAGGTGTTAACTTTAGTCGTATATATATATATATATATATATATATATATATATATATATATATATATATATATATATATATATATATATATATATATATATATATATATATATATATGAAGCCTGTCCCTGGCCGGCAGGTACCGGCTGGTAATGCCGCCGGACCGTGCCTGGGGGGGCCCGCAGCCTGACGGCACCGTGACGGGGCTGATCGGCCTGGTGGCGCGGCACGAGGCTCACATCG
Source organism: Eriocheir sinensis (assembly GCF_024679095.1). Taxonomy (NCBI): domain Eukaryota; kingdom Metazoa; phylum Arthropoda; class Malacostraca; order Decapoda; family Varunidae; genus Eriocheir; species Eriocheir sinensis. The sequence continues at coordinate 14,327,469 of NC_066536.1, forward strand.
CCATCTGCGAGATCACCATCACAGGTAACGCCCCACCGCCCGTACTAACGAGGGTTATCACGGAACACAACACAAAACAACAAACATCGCAGGCAATGTTCCTCCTCACATATCAACGAACAGTAAATATGAAATATGAAAACTCAAACAACAAAAAATCCTCAAAAATCTGTATATGGCCTAAAAAGTGTGTAGTATACTTTAAAATATCAAACGACACGATTTCGTATAGAACCCAATATTCTTTTTTGATTTTTTTTTTTTTCGTTGCTGCCTATTGCGCCGGTAGGCAACTTCCCGGTGGGGCCTGATGGTCGGCCCAGCCCGTTCTGGCGCAGGCGAGTGTTTATAGTGGTGCCATCTTGCATTGGCTCATGCTGCCCCCCGGAACTCGTTCTTGATTCGCTTGGACGGCTTCCTCTAGAGTCCGGGTTGATGGGTGGTCTTCAGGACAGCATGTGGGTAGTTTTAAGCCACTCGGCGGTGACTGAAAAATCCGAGGTGGTAGCGTGGGGATTCGAACCCGCGTCGTCCATCACGCGGTGAATGTGGGCCCAGTACGCTACCAGTTCAGCCACCGCCTACCCTTGTACATCGTGACATGTTATGGGCTTGCCGGACTCGTTTCCTCCAGACCAGCGCGAGACGGTGGTGGACTTCACCGCGCCGTACTGGCTGGAGTCCCTGACGCTGGTGAGCCGCGCCCCCAAGGAGAAGGACCGATCGCTGGCGGTGTTCTGGCCCTTCACGACGGTGGTGAGTGGGGGAGAAGCGGTCACGGAGGAGGGAAAGGGGGAGAGAGGCAGGCAGAAAAGTAAAAAGGACTCGGAAAAGGAAAACCCTCATCACTTTCCTTACAGGTGTGGGCGTCCATCGTGGGGGCCACACTAGCCATAGGCCCCGTGACGTGGGTGATGGCGTGTGCCTCGGTGGGCTCCCGCGGCATTCCTCCCCTGCATGTGTTCTCCTTCAACGTGTTTCGTAGCCTCGTGGTACAGACGAACCGACTGAACCCTCGCGCCTCCTCCCTCCGCTTCGTGCTCCTCTTCTGGTACTTCTTCTGCTTTAATATCTACGGTAAGGGATGACTCATTGACGCTTGTACTGAGCAAGGTCTTGGTACTGAGCAGAGCCACAGAATAGGAGAGTTTAGCTGGCTTCATCACAGGTGCCATGCTGTTACCAAAGGAGCCGCGGAAATTTCAGATTGAGGCTGATACAATGTTTTTTTTGTTGTGTTCTAGGTAATTCTTCGAGATCCTAACGACACCTAGAGCACAAACACACACACACACACAAAAAAAAAAAAAAAAAACTATCGTATCAGCTTCAGTTTGAATTTCGCGAGGCTCTTTTGGTAATAACATGAAGCCTGAGATGATGTTGGCTAAACACTCTTCTGTGGCTCTGGTGTTGAGGTGCTGTGTGGTAGAGGTGATGAGGCGTGGTGCTGAAGTGCTGAGGCGTGGTGTTGTGCCGCAGCGATGTACTCGGGGACCCTGACGGCGGTGCTGGTCATCCCCTCCTTCAACCCACCTGTGGACGCCCTCACTGACCTCCCCGCCGCCGCCGCCCGAGGGTTCGCAGTGGGCACCCTCAAGGCATCCAGCACCGAGTTCCTCTTCAGGGTGTGTGTGTGTGTGTGTGTGTGTGTGTGTGTGTGTGTGTGTGTGTGTGTGTGTGTGTGTGTGTGTGTGTGTGTGTGTGTGTGTGTGTGTGTGTGTGTGTGTGTGTGTGTGTGTGTGTGTGTGTGTGTGTGTGTGTGTGTGTGCAACGCAAACTGACACATGGAAGTATTTTTCTTTATTTTGTATTACCCTCGAGGAACTACTACAGCCTTTTTTATTCCACTTTTCTTCTTCTACTTCTTCTTCTTTTTTTCCTTCCTCTTCCTCTTCTTCATATACCTCCTCCTCCTCCTCCTCCTGCAGCACGCGGAGGGCGGCATCTACCAACAGGTGTGGCAACTCTTCCACCCCGTGCACAGCCTCTTGCCAGACCCAGAACTCGGCTTTGATAAGGTGTGTGTGTGTGTGTGTGTGTGTGTGTGTGTGTGTGTGTTAATTAGCCTTCGATTGGTTATATAGTGTATAGTGTATGTTCTGAGGTGTCACGCGAGGGAGGCTGACTGTGGTAATCGTGATTTTATCTAACATATGCCAATAGTGCGTCTCAGTGTTTCACGTGGGCTTATATGAAAACCATTTAGAAGAGTTAACCTTAAACATCTATACACACGTTTTATATGCAGTCTATCCATTTCTCTGTTCCTGTCTGTCTGTGTCCCACTAATTCTGTCTGTCTGTGTCCCACTAATTCTCTCTCTCTCTCTCTCTCTCTCTCTCTCTCTCTCTCTCTCTCTCTCTCTCTCTCTCTCTCTCTCTCTCTCTCTCTCTCTCTCTCTCTCTCTCTCTCTCTCTCTCTCTCTTCTTTTCTTTTTAATTCTCTTCTTTTCTCTTCTCTTCTCTTCTCTTCTCTTCTTCTCTCCCCACAGGTGTTACAGGAAAAGTTCGTCCTGATCAACTCGGAACTCAACGCCAAGATTCGAGCCACGGTGCGGGGCCGCGACAAGTACCACTTCGGGCGGGACACATTCTACCCGCACGGCTACGGCATCGTCTGCACCAGCGGCGCTCCCTTCAGGCCAAAGTTTGAACAGATGTAAGTGTGTGTGTTTTAGGCCATACTGGCGGGGAAGCGATTGAAGTTAAGCCGTTCAAACAGCGAAAAACTAGCCGGAGAGGGATGCAAGGTAAGATGACGGCGGACTCATGGAGAAGAAAAAGATGTGTATGTCAAGTGATATACAAACAGAGTAATGACGCTTCGATATCATTTAAACTTAACCTAGGGCGGAGTTAAGGAAGGAAAGACCAACGGATTAAAGGGACAGTGAAGATAAATGAATGGGTATGTCGCGTTAATGGGCATGAATGGGTATGTCACGTTAATGGGCATGTCAGGTGATATATGTAGAAACAAAGTAAAGACGAGTTTGCATACCAATCTGATATAACCCAAGGCAGAGTTCACTAAGGGAAGACCAACGGATTAAGGCGATAAAATGACGGGGATTGAATGAATGTGTCACGTGGTATAAGAACAAAGTAGTTTTCAGACTAATACATCATAACCTCGGCGCGTTCATCAAGCATAGGTTCCCACTTCTTCACACAGAGATAACTAAGTACCACACGCCAGGAGACACACATATATTTGACAAGGCTTTCGTAGGAGTTGTGGGCATTTTCAAGGGTAGTTTTATGACCCTGGTGGTAGTGTGAGCCTTCTTCTGTACCATGAACCTGAAGAAACACTCATTAGAACCCGACTGACCCCCTCTTTGACCTTTAGAAATAGCTGATGTAAGAAGCGAGTGTCTTATAATACCAACCACAAAGTTCTTAGTTATCTCTAAAGGTTTGCATATTGGTCATGAGGGTAATGCTTAATATAAAATTGGGTAGCAGTAAAATAGTTTGAAGACTATAACCTGGAGAGCCTCCCATCACCCTGACAGCCTACTTTCCGCCTCACATCCACTCTCTTACCTTCGTGCAGGCTGGCGTGGATATCGGAGGCTGGACTCATCACACAGTGGGCCGAGCAGGAGATTCAGACACTAGCTCACCACGAGGCCCAGGGCGAGGCGTCGAGGGAGGGGGCCATGGTCTCCCTCACGCTGGAACACCTGCAGGTAAGTGTTTTTTCTTTAGTGAAGGAGAGGTACAGGTACAGTCCAGTATGAAGAAGTGAGAGAGTACAGTCCAGTATGAAGAAGTGAGAGAGAGATTGCAGAGAAAAACAAACATAAAAGAGAACAGAGGTTAAAGAACAAGGCAAGCAGAATTTAGCGAGTTTTATCAATTTAGTCACATAGTTATTCATTCCGCACAAACGAACAAATGAAAGTATCAGTCAATATATAAACCAACAAACTTGGATCAAACGAATATGACATGACTATAGATATACACGAATTAATCCTACTCTTTATAATTCCTTACGTCGTTAAAAAAAACATATTTACTCGCGCTCCGTTTTTCCCCATCAGGCGGCGTTCTTCCTCCTCCTGACCGGCCTGACGGTGGCGGCGGCGACTTTCCTGCTGGAGCTGACCGCGTGCCTCCTGCTCACCTCCTGACTCCGCACGGCCGTCACCAACGTTGCCAAATTGTCGTACTCAAGTCAGCCTCTAATATTTACCGATTTCCCACCCAAAAACTGTTTCCTGATGCCCAATAGCAAGATTAATTTGTAGTTATAGTTAAAATAGTTAGCTTATGATGTTTTTTGGTAATAGTTATGCGTTAGAAGCCGGTAAACACTATGCTGAGTACGATAATCTGGCTACGGTGGCCGTCACTGACACTACAAGGGATGCCACAGGTCGCGTCTTGGAACCTCGAACTCCCGTCCCTTTCCGCACTAATCACTATTTTTCACCTGTGCATTATAAACTTACAAGGAATGCCACAGGTAGCGTCTTGGAACCTCGAACTCCCTCCCGTCACCTTTCCGCACTGTCACTATTTTTCACCTGTGTATTATAAACTTACAGGGGATGCCACAGGTCGCGTCTTAGAACATCGAACTCCCTCCCGTCACCTTTCCGCACTGTCACTCTTTTTCACCTGTGCATCATAAACTTACAAGGAATGCCACAGGTCGCGTCTTGGAACATTGAACTCCCTCCTGTCACCTTTCCGCACTAATCACTATTTTTCACCTGTGTATCATAAAATTACAGTAAGCTAAGGGTCATATTCTTTAACATTTCGGTGCCCAAGCTCACATAATTGACAAGGATTTCGTAGGAGCTTTGATTATTTGATTATTTATGACCCTGGTGGTAATTTGACCCGTCTTCTGTACTGCCATGACCCTAACTAAACACTTATTAGAACGCGACTGATCTTTTTTCTGGCCTTTGGAAACAAAGGGTCATATTTTTCAACATTTAAGTGCCCAAGTTCACATATTTGACAAGGATTTCGTAGGAGCTTATTTGATTATTTATGAGCCTGGTGGTAATTTGACCCTTCTTCTGTACTGCCATTCTTGCGTTCTTACCCAGCCTCCCCGCCCCGCCCCGCCCTACCCGACCCCGCCTCGCCCGTCTTCACTCCCCCCCAGCCCCGCCCCGCCCCGCCCTTTGGTGTAACAGTGACTCACCCGCCGGAGCTGCAGTGCTGAGGTCCTCCCCTCCCCCAGGCACACAACACCTGCCTGTCTACTCTCATTTTTCCTCCTCCTCGTCTGTTTTGGTGAATATCTCTTCTGTTTTTTTCGCCTCTTCTCTTCCTTCCTCCATGATACCTTTTCATTTCCCCTTTTTCTTTCTCTCACCTATCTCGTCATTGGTTTCTTTCCTTCGTTTTCTTCACTATTTTTGTATATTTTCTCTCCTCCCTCCTTCCTTCCTCCTCCACACCTGTCTTGCCCGCAACTTTTTTATTTTTATGGAGAAACAAACTTCCCTACTGAACACACACACACACACACACACACACACACGCCCGCGCACAAGGAAATTTTCGTACAGAGGTGTCGAAAAATGTCTCGATTCACGGTTCACGGAAGAAAGGATAATGAGAGAGAGAGAGAGAGAGAGAGAGAGAGAGAGAGAGAGAGAGAGAGAGAGAGAGAGAGAGAGAGAGAGAGAGAGAATTTCCTTCAATTCAGCAAAATACAAAGCTTATCTAATTCTCGACTCTCCTGCTCACCCTGTCCTTTCTATCCCTTCTTTCCCTTTGCCGTAGAACATCAATACCCAACTCTAAACACCACAGTGGCATTAAGGTGGTATTGAAGTGATGATGCGTCGTATTGAGGTGTGTTACTGAGGTGCTGAGGTTTGGTATTAAGGTGCTGGTGGTATTGATGTGTGTTACTGAGGTGCTGAGGCTTGGTATTAAGGTGCTGATGGTATTGAGGTGTGCTAATAAGGTGCTGAGGTTTGGTATTATGGTGCTGATGGTATTGAGGTGTTAATAAGGTGCTGAAGGTATTGTGGTGTGTTACTGAGGTGCCGAGGTGTAGTGAAGACGCCTAACTCTCCTCTTATACCTCCTCCTCGTCCTGTACCCCGTCACCGCCGGCCGGGACACTTAAAAATAGAAAGCAAGGATAGAGGCAGCGGTCATTCCCGAAGTCAAGGGCAGGTGCGAAAGGTGACTAGCTCAGGTATGCAGCTACAACCCCTTCCGCTTATATGACCCGCCAAATTCTGCAGCTCGGACGCTTCCCCAAACTCCTCTCCCCGGTTCTCCTGTAGGTGCGGGAGGCGTCTATTTCGGGGGACGTCAACGAAGGCACGGGGCAGCGGTAGAGGCAGAGGGCATGGTAGTATGTGTGTAAGCGAAGTCACACCTCAGCCTCCTTCTGGGAAATGTCCGTTCTCTCGTAGCCTGAAGCGTCCCCTTGTCGCCTTCTCTGTTTTCATTGTCATGGGTACTGGGCACGTTCAATTCCCAGACCATTAAGGCAAGGTGTCCCTCTCGTGTCCCTCGCCTCCCTCACGCTGCCTCTCCCCTCCTCCGCCCTCCTCACCTCGTTTTTGGGTTCCTCCAGGGGTCGTCTGGTTCTTGAAGGCTGTGTTATGGCGCGAGGGTTGAGTTGTGGGGCGCGCCTAGGGGAGACACTGACCTCCACAGACACATATTACTTCCCAGGTGTGTGTGTGTGTGTGTGTGTGTGTGTGTGTGTGTGTGTGTGTGTGTGTGTGTGTGTGTGTGTGTGTGTGTGTTTCATTTGCCTTGTTGCCGTCGTAGTTGGAGGAGGAGGAAGAGGATGAGGATGAGGAGGAAGGATAAGAGGAGGAGAAGGAGGAGGAGGAGGAAGGATAAGAGGAGAAAGAAGAGGAGGAGGAAGAATAGAAGGAGCAGGAGGAAGAGAAAGAATAAGAGAAGAGAAAAAATAGGAGGAAGAGGAGGAGGAGTAGAAAGACGAAGAGGAGAAAGAAGAGAAGGAGGAAGAGTAGTAGTAGTAGGAGGAGGAGGAATGGTCACCGTTGTCGTTGTTATTGGTGGTGGTGGTGATGATGATGATAATGATAATATTCTCTCTCTCTCTCTCTCTCTCTCTCTCTCTCTCTCTCTCTCTCTCTCTCTCCCCCCCCCCCCCCCCGTGTCGGCCAGGTGGTGAGGGACCCTAAAGTTAGCAATCTTATGGTCTTCGAACGTATAAGACGCTTTGGTTAAGACATGACGGCGGACACCACGGGGAGGACATGCCGGGGGGCTGGGGGGGGGGGCGGAGGAGGGATGTGAGGGGGATGAGGTAGAATGAAAGGGAAAGAATGAAAAATGTGAGCGGGAAAGAAGATAAGGGAAGAGACGGGAATGGAAAGAAAGAGAATGAAACGAAAGAAGGAAGGGCGGGAAAAGAGGGTAAGGGGAGGATAGAGAAGGGAGAGAAAAAGGAAGGGCAAAAAGGAAGATAAGAGAAGGGAAAGGAAAGGAAGGGAAGGGGAGGTTTGGAGAAAGGAGGAGGAAAAGGGTGCTTTATTTATTGTCCAATAAAATTTTAAAGGTACGAGAAGGTCTCTTTTAAGGAGCCAAGGCGTCCGAAACGTGATGATTTCAGCCGCGGTGCTCAAGTTCGTCTCCGAGGCCCGTCGAGTCCCTTGGATGATGCAGGAATTGTCCGGCGCCTCCCATCGTGCACACCCGCCTGGCTTGTGGCCTTTTTTCCTTGTTTACACTCACACCAGCGCGTGCACGCCCGGCGGCCGGGAAGGGGCCTGGAGGAGAGAGAGGGGGTGCTGGGAGGACAAGCTGTATTACGGGGATGAGGTCTCGCAGATCTACTATACCGTGGAATTGCTTGGCTACAGCTCGGCGTCATTACGCTACACGTTTCAATACACAATAAACATTGACCAATGCAATATATAAGTCTGAGAAGTGAAAATCTGCCCAAGAGGAGTCGCGGCGAGCACAGGCGAGAAATTAGTTGATCCACAGCTCGGCCGCGGGTTGCCCGCGCACGTCCCTCGTCCCTCGTAACATAACGTTCACCTTGCAATTTGACGCTATCGAGGCATCAGGGGCATCGGGCCTTCATAATTGCAGCGGGTGTTTAGCATCCATTCAGATAATCAGCCGAACTGATCTACTTTATCCCCTTACGTCCCGTGGGAGCGGTCCTTAGGCCAAGTGGAATCATGCTAATGTGTTCGCGGGCGTCTGACGCGCTGAGGCGGTCTGGGAAGACCCGAGGAAGGTGCCCCCGTAGCCGCGGGACGCCGCCGCGGCCCAAGAACACCGGGTTTCCCTTTCTGGAGTTTCACCTCCACCTGCCGGAGGAAGGGAGGAGGGAAGGAGAAAGACGAGGCAGAGGGGCGTCAAGGGGAAGGGAGAACCTGGTTAGAAGTACGTGGTGTGTGTGTGTGTGTGTGTGTGTGTGTGTGTGTGTGTGATATAAATGACTGAAATAAAAGAGATGCCTCCCGCTCCCAGTCTTAGTTTTCTGCAGTGTTTTGTTTGTGTGTGTTAATTAAAGAATTACAATTTTGGAAGGAGAGAGAGAGAGAGAGAGAGAGAGAGAGAGAGAGAGAGAGAGAGAGAGAGAGAGAGAGAGAGAGAGAGAGAGAGAGAGAGAGAGAGAGAGAGAGAGAGAGAGAGAAACTAATTTACATCCATTGAATACTTATCTCTAATTACCTCAGAGGAGCCGAACATCCGTAACGCACGAAAAAATTAAACCAAGGCCTGGGTATAATTAAGCCGCGGCACAGGTGAGATTAGCTCCTCCTCCTCCTCAACAACCTACTCCTCCACCCACCCCCCTCCTCCTCCTCCTCCTTCACGAAGTCATTCACCTCTCGCTCATCAGACACTGAATCGTCACAAACAGGTTCCACGGAGCCCACACCTGTCTCAATCACTGCCCCGACCAGCAGCGGGTGGTCCTGGGCACACACACACACACACACACACACACACAAGGAAAAAATGCTAGGAGATTCTCGTTGCCTGGAACAGCTGCTAACCTCTCCCCCCCCCTTTACCCTTCGCCCCTCATCTCTTCACGAATCAGCCCCTTACTCTCCTAAACCTTTCATCTGCTTATCTTTTCTCTCCGCCTTCATTCATTGAGCGCACTGATGAATTGCTCTCCAAACTGGGTCAATGCAGTTATTACATACCTCCTGTCCGTTGAGGTAAACGAAAATGTGCGGTACTCTTACTACGAGAGCATACTCATGACTTGTTTGATGGGCACTTTTGAAAATGACTCCCATTATTAAACACAAAAGCGTACGGTGCTTTTACTATGATTTATCCTAAGGGAAGTTTTAAGAATTACCATCATTGAAACTTGGTGCTCCCGCAGGAATGAACCGCCATGTAGCCCAAATGGCGTGTCTAGATGATGAAACAAAATATACTTCAATTACAATGTTGCCTCTGTTACAAGGCAGTCCGTTGGCAACATGTACTCCTGTGTTGTGGCGTGCATGCTGGGAAGGCGCCCTCCCTTACACGCCCTCCATCACAGTGCTCGTCTGCGGCGCCCCAGCGTGGGGAGAGTCAGCTCAAAGGGGACGGGAGATTACTGTTAAGAAAGCGTTCATAAGATCAACATCACGCTTTTTCCTCTGCGGTGCCGTTACACTAAATCTTTTTCCATGGAACCTTTGAGCGTTTGCCATTAAAAGAAAGTTACTCTCAAGACACTAAAAAGCAACGGTAACAACATAGGCGTCGAGGCACACAAACAGGCGCAGTGCACACCCCACATCCTCGAGACCCCATCCTGCGGCCCGTTGCTCACCGCCTGTCCCGGGACGCGGCGCCTCGGCCACAGTTACCTGCCGCCGGTGCTCCCGCGGGTCATCATTTACCCCCAAACCTGAACGAGTGAATGAACACCTGACCAGTCCGGGAGTCAGCTGCTTCGCGTGCTTCGGGTTCGAGCTGAGGGTCTTGTGGTGCGGATCAGCAGGACGAGACGCCACCGACACTGATCTCTGAGAGGCGACACGACGATGACACAGTGAACCCATAAAATAAAACCTCCCCCCCTTCACTCCACCTTCTCTCTCTCTCTCTCTCTCTCTCTCTCTCTCTCTCTCTCTCTCTCTCTCTCTCTCTCCTCCTTGCACTTACTCCTTCCCCTCTCTCTTTTAATCCGAATCTTTCTTTCCCTTTACATACATCTCGCATTTTTTATTCCTGCTTTCCTATTCCTGGGCGGTGTGTGTGTGTGTGTGTGTGTGTGTGTGTGTGTGTGTGTGTGTGTGTTGGGTCGCTCCATGAAGGGCACTGATGAGTCGCCCCAGACAGATTCTAGACACTCCGCCTCCACCTTCCACATCCACCTCTCCCTCCATCTCCATTTTATTCTCCCCATCCCATCTCCCTCTACCTCATCTTCATCCCCATCCCCTTCTCTCTCTCTCTCTCTCTCTCTCTCTCTCTCTCTCTCTCTCTCTCTCTCTCTCTCTCTCTCTCTCTCTCTCTCTCTCTCTCTCTCTCTCTCTCTCTCTCCCTCTTTTCTTTGTCCGTATACTTCCATTCAATCTACTTATTTCTCCTCCCTTTTCTATCCACATCGTCTTCGTCATCTACCTCCATTTCCTCCTGATTCACCTCCCCATTACATCCCTTTTTCCCTCTATCTCCTCATCCTCACCGTCCATTCTCCGTATATCTCCAGTTAGTCCACTTATTTTACCTTCTTTTTCAATCCACATTGTCTTCGTCATCTGCCTCCGTTTCCTCCTGATTCACCTTCCACTTTCCCCTCATTCAATGTACCTTTCTCGTCCCTCACCTTCAGCTTATCTCTTTTGTCCTTCTTTTGCTCAAGTTTATCTTAGGAGCATATCGCCACAGTCGCCGCTATCATCCTAATCATCCTAATCATCATCATCATCATCATCATGTGGCAAATAAACAAAGAAAAGCGATAAATATATAATGCATCAACAGTTTAATACATTTCCCAACTTCCTTTGCTAACCTTTTTCTTTTTAATGTTTGTGTTAACTTCAACCTATACTCAACATCTTCACCGGCACCTGGAGACTCAAGTTCCTTTCCGTCGCTTTGCCTTCTCTCTCTCCTCTCCCCGAAAAAATTACAAAACAAAACAAAAAACGAAAAAAGCCCCCCCCCCAAAAAAAAAATACCCCAAAAGAAAAAAGTCCTAAAAACAAAGTCCGAAAAAATACCCAAAACAAAACGAAAAAGCCCGAAAAAGCAAATTGCCCCCCCCAAAAAAACAACAACAACAACATAAAACAAACAAAAAAAACTCGTTCTCTCTCTACTTATACCTAATACTCCCCGTGTGTGTGTGTGTGTGTGTGTGTGTGCGTGCCTGGTGGGGGTCGGCGGGCGGCGGGCGCTGGTGGTCGCGAGCGGAAATAACCCCACCTGGGCTTCCCGGCGTCCATTACAGTCGAGATACGAGGCTGTTCGTCTGTTTCGAGCCTCGTTGGCAACACTTCGCACCTTCTGAACGGTTACCACGTCCCTCCTTAAATAGTCGAGCCTTTGTTTTAATTCTATAGATTTAGACAAATTTTTTCATCCCTCTACACACACAACGGGTCGTGGCTTCATAAAAGAGAACACAACCAGTCACGATTGACATATCCTAAGTTCGTTATGGCTTAATTTGAGTTATTAAATGATTACTATCCTTTCTAGTTGCCATTTTTCTCTATTGTTCAAAACTTGCATAATTAATAGTTCTTCAGTCCCTCAATGCTCCTTTACTTCTTGGAGTCATGGACCTTCAATAAACTGATGCTGACTTCGGTGCCTTAGAGCCTTTGCGATGTCCAATAAAGTACACCAGACTCAGTAACTGCCTTGTCATGCCTTGCCTGAACACGCTGGACGCAGGAGCTCAGCTTTCGGTGTTGGTCTTGGTCGGCGGTACCCTCGGGCCTCCCAAGGGTCGAAGAACTTCATCCTTCACGCTCGCCGGCCGGGCTGAAGGGTGTCCGCGGCGCCCCGTCCCGAGCACCAAACTGGGCCAGTGGAATGAGTGACCCCCAGAACACTGTGGACGTTTTCGCCGCTCACAACAAATATTTCCAAAGTTCACAAGGAGATCAGTCGTGTTCTCAAGAGTTTCGTTGACTTTCATGATGCAGAAACCTTGTCGGACTATCAGTAGGCTCATAAAACTAGCCATGGGAATACCCACGACTTCAACCAAAGCCTTATCAAATGTGGGTGTGAGCCCCGAAAAGTTTGAGAATATTGGCCCATGAATGCTCGTCTCTTCGGCAGCGTCTGTCACTTCTTACTACGCTGCCGGAAAGTTGACCGAGGAAGAGCTAACCAAGCGTAAGGACTCGCCCAGTTCTTCAACGCAACAAAATTAGTGGAGATACGACGATAAATTCTTCCTCGATACCAAACATTTCTTCCCTCTCGGCTTGGAATTCGCACTGGAGGCCACGACCATCAACCCAACAAACACACACACAAGAAAAATTACTCTAAGGTAAAAGGTGCACGATAAGGTCAGTGTTTTGAGCAACCCAAGGATTCCAAAAACAAGCAGAAACTAAACTAAATAAAAAAGAAAGCTCGGCATTATAAAAAGTCCATCCTAGACCTTCGATAACAAGTCAGGGGGGGAGGGGGGAGGGAGGGAGAGCCACTGCTGGGGGAGCCCGAGGAGGACCAGGCAGAGGGAATGGAGGTGAGTCGGAGGTCACAGAGTGGGGTCATTTCCTCCTCCCCTCCCCCCCTCCTCACACACCCTTCATACAACCCTGACGACCGTGAAGGGACAGTGTGTGTGTGTGTGTGTGTGTGTGTGTGTGTGTGTGTGTGTGTGTGTGTGTGTGTGTGTGTGTGTGTGTGTTTGATTTCTTTCCCTCTTCCTCTCTTGACTCTCCCCGTCTCCCTACTGCTCTCGTTCTCTCCCGCCCTCTCCTTCTTCCCCGAGGCTTAGTAAACACGATGGTCAAGTTCCTTTTAGTGCCGTTTGCCCATCCTTCAGAGTGGCAGTGCTAGCGAGCAAAGTAATTTATATCCATTCCAAAGCCTTCCTTCGTCTGTATGTCCTCCTGCCAATGACCTGACCACTTTCAAGAGGAGAATGTCGAGACACTTCTCCACTCGAAACTGACCTCTCTTTTGGCCACTTTTGACAGCTTTATTTTAAAGGAACAGCGATTAGCGGGCTTTTTTTCTCTCTTGTTTATTTTTTTCTGCCCTTGAGTTGTTTCCTTTACTGTAAACAAAAAATCCGTGTCCTTTTTTTTGTGTGAGTGTCGTCTCTGTCCTTTTTTTGTGTGTGTGTGTTCTCTCGTGTTGTACCTTTCGCCGGTAAGGATGGAATTGAAACCTCTTTGGGTGTCATTGAAACATATGTCCTGAAACCACCACCACCACCACAGCCACTGCCATCACCACCACCACCGCTACAAGTGACATCACCACCACCACTGGCACTGCTGCCACCATAACCATAACTACCACCAGTCCCATCACCACAAAGTAGCATCACCATCATCATCATCACCACTATAATCACAACCACAAGCACAACCACATTTATCATCATCACCACCACCACCATCACTAATATCACAACCACAACAACCATCAGCTCAAGCACCATTACCATCACCACCACCACCACCATCATCAAAGTCAAAATTACCGCCATCATCACCAATTCTTCTGCACCAATAAATTAAGGAAGATATAAAGCAAGGAAAAGAAGCGTAAGAAAAAAAAAACAGGAGAGTGGAGGAAAAATAGGACGGAGAGAGACTGGAGGGAGAGAGAAAGGGAGATGGGGAGAGGGAGGAGAGAAGGATGGTGGGAGATAGAAAGAAACGGAGGGAGGTGGGGAGAGGATACAGGTAAAGGGAGAAGGAGAGAAGGATGGAGGGATATAGAGAGAGGAGGGAGAGAGGGAGGGAGGAGGCAGGGAGCTAAATGAGGGTACATGTAAGGCAGAAAAATATGAGATGAAAAACGTTGAAATGAGGCATGTCTCGATAACCTCTGCGTCCAATACCTTTGTTTATACCTGGCCTCTCTCTCTCTCTCTCTCTCTCTCTCTCTCTCTCTCTCTCTCTCTCTCTCTCTCTCTCTCTCTCTCTCTCTCTCTCTCTCTCTCTCTCTCTCTCTCTCTCTCTCTCTCTCAAAAAAAACAAAAAAAACAAAAAATTGAGTAGAAGCTGCATTTTCAGACACAAACACATACAAACAAACAAACGAACAAACAGAGAGAGAGAGAGAGAGAGAGAGAGAGAGAGAGAGAGAGAGAGAGAGAGAGAGAGAGAGAGAGAGAAAATGAGTCATCGACCTGGAGGCACAGACAGCTTGGAGCGAGGTGGAGGAGGAGGAGGAGGAGGAGGAGGAAGAGCGTCTGGCGTGCTGCAGGAGGAGGAGGAAAGTGTACGTGGAGGGAAAGCAAAGAGTGGTACATGTTAGAGAAAAAATGACAGCATCTACGACAAAAAAAAAAGAAAAAAAAAAGAAAAAAAAAAAAAGAATGAGGAATGCAAGAAGAGGCGTACGAAGAATACCACGAAAGTCTTCAATATGGAATGATGATAGAAAGAGGCACAGAACGAAGGCAACAGTGGAAGGACATGAAGAGGGAAAAGGAAGAAAGGAAATTAATAAAGCAGAAATAGAGGGAAAAAAACAAGCAAGGGAAAAAGATGGTGGACAGAACACAAAGAGGAATAAGCAAAGGAGGAAGAAAAGAGGAAAATGGGAAGGGATAAGAAAAGAAAACTTCTGAATAAAAAAGAAAAAAAAACAAAGAAAACTCAGTAAAGAAACTACAATAAAACTGAAAATGGGAAGGTGAGGAAAACGAGCAAAAAAAAAAAAAAAGTATATAATTATCTAGGAAAACAAATGCAAACAAGGAAAAAAGAATAATAGAAGAAAACAAAACAACAGGTAAACACGGCAGCGGGAATGAAGAAAATTAAGAAAAAAGAAACCACTCCCCTTCCCCCCTCAAAAAAAAAAAAAAAAAAAAACTGAAACCGTCGAATACAAATAACAAAAACAAAAAAAAGGTAACAAAGAAAACAATGGGAAAGATCACATGAAATTAAAGTCCCCAAAAAGAAAGAAAGAAAGAAAGAGAGAAAGAAACAGCAAGTAGAAGGGCAAAAGAGGAAAGTAAGAAGATCACGACTGAAAGTGAAGGAAAATACAAATGACAACCTCGGTAAAAATAAATAAATAAATAAAACAATGGCGAGACACACAGAAACACACACACAAAAAAAGAAATACAGGTTGGAGAAGTGTACAAAAGATGAGTCCTCCTTTTCCTCCTCCTCCTCCTCTTTCTGCTCTTTCGCTTTTTTTTCTCTATTTTCTTTTTCTTTTTACAAACCCGACAGACAGGTCTTTGATGCACGCCATGTGAAGAGACGAAAAGCAAGAATTCTGTCTGTCTGTCTGTCTGTGTGTTTCTCTGTCTATCTATCTATTTATCTGTCTATCTATCTATCGACCTATTTATCTATCACTTTATCATTCCGAATTTAGTGAAGTGAAACGATCAACTGTATTTCATTTTATCATTATCATTATTTTTCTTGTGCTTCTGCTTCCATAATTACCTAAGTCATCATGCTCTCGATAAAGAATGATATGTCTGTGTGGTGTGGGTGTGTGAAGACCTTTAAAATGACTGTGTGGAGGAGTTTGAATGACACGAACGTTCTGTATTGATGTTACCTCTCTCTCTCTCTCTCTCTCTCTCTCTCTCTGGATATGGTGGGGTGGTAATGATGGTGATGATAGTAGTGGTGATGATTGTTGTTGTTGCTGTTGTTGTTGTGGTGGTGGTGGCGGTAGTGGTGCAAGAGTGTTTGGTGGCGGCGAGGTGTCTGGTGGTCGTGTGTTGGAATCCTGCTCCAGCAACACTTCAACCCCCTCCCCCCATTCAACACACACTGATGAGGGGTTTGAAATTATTAGTTGGTGTTGTGAGTCAGCCAGTCAGCCAGCCCTGCCCTTCATTCGTGTGTGTGTGTGTGTGTGTGTGTGTGTGTGTGTGTCCATCCACACACACACACACACACACACACACACACACACACACATACATACACGCACACACATACACACACAGCTATTTCCTCTCTCGCCACTTCATTCCTCCACGTCCTATAAGCAGGTAAGGTGTGACTGAACATACGTATCCATTTATACTCCACTCCTTCCAGCCCTGGCATCCACTCCCTCATCCCCCCACCTCCTCCTCCACTTCTAACTCCGTCACTCACCACCACCGCCACCTCCACTTAACCCCCTTCCACACGGCTTTCAATCCACAAGCTCACACCCATTCCCTTCCATCCCTATCATTTTCTCCTCCACTCCACCGTCACCAGTCAACTTCTTTCCTTCGCCTCCTCTCACCTCCTCCTTCATTCTTGCACCATTCCCTACCATCCCCATCACTAGTCAACTCCTTTCCTTCATTTTCTACTCTCCATCCTTCCATCTCTACCTGTACTAACCATATCCACTTGTAACAATTATTTTTTTAACCTTATGTACTCCATTCCTCTCCTTCTGCACCCCCTCCTCCCCTCCGTCAACGTATTTCACTCCATTTCCATCTTACCTTACCTTACCTGACTCAACAATGCCTTACTCTATTTATCCTTCGCCCCGTCCAGTTCAACCTTCACCTCATGAGGATATAGAGAAGAAAGTGAAATGGTA